>NW_024064924.1:0-140970 GCF_009727055.1 Benincasa hispida | reverse complement strand
TAAGTAGATAGATAGCTCCTTTAAAGGCTAATTCCAGGGCTTGAACGATGTGGCATCACACACTTTCTCTTGGCCCGAGAGGTGTTCACACATAGTTAGACTATGTTGTATTGTTCATTAGAGGAATCAGTGGTACTTAAGGAGTGATATGTAACTACAGGGGAAAAACGGTAATTTGGCCCAATTATACTTACGAGCATCTATGAAGGGTCATCGTACTCATGATTGGTTATATTCGATGGACACAGAAATATATCTGTGGTAAAAAGAGTTCAGCTATTGGTCTTTAGTAGAATGCCTGACAGTTAACGGATGGTGGATCTCGTGGCTAAAGAGTTTAATCAGCTATTCACGGACCATTGGAGCTTCGAGCCACAGGTCCATTAGGTCCCTTGGGTAGCTTGGATAAAGTTGAGAATTAGTGTTTGGGTTAATTTAAAACATTCAAATTGACGAGAGGAAGTTCGATTATATATGATATAATTGGACTGGTTAATTATATATGATATAATTGGCTAAGTGTATGAGATATATTATTTTGGAGGAAATTAGATATAAATATGATTTATATCAAGTAGAGAAATTACTATAGTAGATATGTGATCTCAAACTATAGGGTAAGAATATAGTATGATTATATTTATTAATAATTTAATTGGTTAATTATATGATAATTAACCTAAAGTCTCTCTCGAACGTGCATTATTGGGGAACAACGTCGGTTATTGTAACTGATGAATAAAAATGAAATTTGTTTCATTTTGAAGAGTTCGAAAGAAAAAAGATCAGAAGGTTGTGTTGATGTGAAAATGTAAACGATCGCTTAAAGTCGAGAGCCTATACGATAGTTGCTCAGCGCCTAAACGATCGCATAGTGTGTCGAGTTTACTAAGCGATCGCCTACCTTTTCCTAAGCGATCGTTCAGTAAAATCTACACGATCGTGTAGTTTCTTCTAAGCGATAAGCATCTAGCTATGTGATAGCTTCTCATTCTCTCCCAGTTGCTTATTGCCTACATGATCTGTTCTTCCTCCTACTTCTACCAAACTTACCAAAGACCACGCTTTGGGTTCTCACTCCAAGAATACTTGGGCTCTTTTCTGGTGGTGTCATCCCTGTTGCGTTCGTGTGTTTACAGTTGTTCGTGTTGTTGTAGTCGACGCATCGACTGGGCATTGGTTGATCGGGTAGAGATCTTTCGCTGTGTTGAGTTCCATAGTTTGAAGAGCGTCTTCAACTGGTATGAGAACTCTCTCCCTTGGTAATGTTTGTTCAAAGCATGCCGTTAATTACTATTTGTTTGCATAACCGTGCGTTTAAATGTATATGGTGTATTTCGGTCACTGTGAAATTGGAGCGATCCGAATGCTGAGTTAAGAGATCTGAACGTGCTCGTGGAACTCTTCGCAGGATCTGATACCAATAGAAGGATCTCTTAACGAAGAGTTACAGAGCGCGTTCGGATCGCTCCAATTTCACAGTGATATATTTTTGTGTCCATCGGATATAACCAATCATGAGTACGATGACTCTTCACAGATGCTCGTAAGTACAGTTGAGCCAAATTACCATTTTGCCCCTGTAGTTACATCTCACTTCTTAAGTACCACTGATTCCTCTAATGAAAAATACAACATAGTCCAACTATGTGTAAACACTTCTCGGGGCAAGAGAATGTGTATGGTGCCACATCGTTCAAGCCCCGGAATCAACCCTTAAGGGTGATATCTATCTACTTACCCCTGCCTTGGGGAAGAAGTGAATTCCATCTTGTGTAGCTGAGTTCCCAGGTTCTTAATCAAAATGAATCCTCAAAATGGTAGGTTTGAATCGGCGACCTGGACACTCACACCCATACAAATCAAAGGACCGCTCTCAATGGCAGAAGTTCCTAACTCACTCAGGATTGAGGTCATGTTACCTATGGTCATCCTAGTGAAATAAAGTCTATGTGATGAACGGTGTTATATAACAAGATGTTAACACTTCGTGGTCAGGTCTTATACAGCTTTTTGTATAGGACGCCCTCGCCCGCATGTCCCCAACACGAATGATCAGGATCAGACCATCGGTGACAAGTCACAACATTTGTGACCATTCCACAAAGCCGGCTGCATCCGTAGCATTACCAGGATAAGGTTTCCCTCCTATATCCATATACTACAAACCATTTTGGTTATCACTCAAGACATGGTCCACTTGTATGTCACCACATACATGTTTGAGTTACATACAAATAACCAGGGATTTTATGTTTATTGGTTTGTGGTAAAGCAAATAAAACATGCAATTGAGCAAAATCAAGATGTGAAGTAAACTATCATATATTATACAACACAAGCATTCGTATAAACTGTTTACAAACTACAGGACACGAGACTTTAGGGCATCAACCCCAACATGGTGCGCTCCACTGCACCATGTTGGAATATTTCTTTAATGATGAAGGGTTCGGATCAACGCGATTTAAATTTTTCAGGGAAAAGTCATAGTCATGAATTGAATAGTAAGACCCTCTTCCCGACTTGGAGGTTCTTACCGCATATGTGTTTGTCGTGCCAGCACTTTGTGTGCTCCTTGTAAATCTTTGCATTCTTATATGTGTTAATCCTCCATTCTTCTAGCTCGACCATTTGAAGTTTTCTCGCTTCTCCTGCTTTCTTCATATCAAAGTTTAATTTCTTCATCGCCCACAATGCCTTGTATTCCAGTTCCAGAGGCAAATGACACGCCTTACCAAATACCAACGTATATGGGGACATACCTATGGGTGTTTTAAATGTAATCCGGTATGTCCACAACGCATTGTCGAGCTTCGCTGCCCAATCTTTTCGCAAAGGCCTTACCACCTTCTCAAGTATCAGCTTAATCTCCTGATTGAACACCTCGGCCTGACCATTCGCCTGCGGATGGTATGCGGTGGCCACTTTGTGGAGAATGTTATATTTGCGCAGCAGCTCCTTGACAGTATGATTGACAAAGGGAGACCCCTCATCACTTATTATGGCACGTGGGGTGCCAAAACGAGTGAAAAATTTTTTCTTCAGGAATTGAGAGACTACCGCCGCTTCGCTTGCGGCGCACGATACTGCCTCTACCTACTTGGATACATAGTCGACGGCCAGCAAATATAATTTTTACCATTCGAGGGAGGGAATGGTCCCATGAAGTTGATACCCCATACGTCGAACAACTCAAGTTCCAAGATGATGTTCATCGGCATTGCATGTTTCCATGAAATGTTACCTGTGCGTTGGCACCGATCACGCTTCCTAGCGTAGTCAGCTGTATCCTTAAACAATGTTGGCCAAAAGAATCCACTCTGCAAAACCTTGGTTGTGGTGTGCTATCCTCTAAAGTGCCTGATCTACATGTCATTTTAGGCCTTTTACTTAGAATTATGAAAATTGTTAGGCAGAATATGCGGCTATCATGATAAGGAATTCACGAGAAAATGAGCTTGTGACGATTAGCATGTTGAATCTCAGCTAACCCGTTATTTTGCATTATTATGCATTCAATGTTCTATTTTTGTAGCCAACATAGGAAATGAACGCAAACGCGAAAACTGGACCACCACATAGACGACCGCATGCGGAGAAACACTCCATCGCAAAGGCAAATGCATCGATCAACGCATAGATGTTGTGGTAATCAGTCGTATGTGTCCATCGCATGGGAGTTGCTCTCGTCAAGCGATTGCGGTCATCATGTAGAGTTGTGGTATTAAGTGAGTGCGGCCATTGAATGATTACAGCTACGCGACAATGCATTCTAATGGGATTAACGCAAGGTAGATGGAATGAACGCATCAACGCATCTACCTCGAGAAAAACCAAAAGATAATATTGACATTTCACCTACCACGCCGTTGGTGGCAGAGGTTCAGAAAGGACTAACACGCCGAATGTCAAACTCAGAGTAGTCGAAGTAATGGTGTCGACGACCCAAGCTCTATAAATAGAAGCCGATGAACTGAAATTCAAGTAATCCGGGGAGGATCTTTGTGATCTAGGGACTTTCTCTTATACACATCTAGATGTGTATAAGAGACAGCGTTAATAGATGGCTGAGAGTTCTTCACCTCCTTCATCCATTCCGAGTGACGACTGGAGCCTTCGACCAGAGCTAGATCTCGAGAGAGTCAGCTCCTCCGCCCATCTATGGCACCACCAGCAGCCTTAACGCACATCCGCTGGGAGAAAATCTTTGCTTCCAGCCAGTCATTTCCTTTTCCTTTCTTTTCTCATATTGTATTGTATGACATCTTAGAATTAAGAAATTAATACAATTTGTTTTCAATGCATTTCTCTGTTCCTTCGAATCCATCTCTATCTTCTTTGCTTGGCATCTTTACTTTCATTGCAACACTTAGTGGGACTGCTTGGGTATTGCATACTTAGTCATGTGGACTAGGGATATGAAGCATGTAGCAACCCACCGAGAGGTGCGTTGCGCGAGTGTGTAAGTAATCTTATTTGCTTAGTGTGAAGCTACTACAATGCCTGTCTATAGGCTAACGCATTGCTTGTCTATGAATAAAGTCAACACAATCAACTGCCCGGGAGGGTAAGTGGTTGGACGCATTAAGCAAGGCATGCATTGTTCACTAGAGATAAGAGTAATCTTGCGTCAACCAAGTTCATGCGTTTGTCTTGTTTTATGTTGTGCTCAACACCCCTTTAAAGCTACTCGAGAGAGAGTCTAAAGAAAGAACCTAATGACTTGAGAGAGCTAGGTTAGAATCTAGACTCGAGAGAGCAAGATTAGATCGGCATAAGCAAGAGATAGGGACTTAGAGATAAGCTCTATTTGTCAACATGCATCGCATGCACCCTAGAGATAGGTATGATGATATGTGGTTGCCTTGTTTGTGTATCATCACATAGACAAGAATTAGAGGCTTACGTGTAGGCCCTATAGACACCTTTGCACGTACATCGCATGCGTTCTAGCATTAGAAGCTGTAGCATTCGCACTGAGAGGTGGTTTACTATTGTATGTGTCTTGCATGATCGCATGGCTTGCGTTGACTAAGGTTGTCCTTGCGGTCACTCTTAAGGGTTGCAATGAAAACATCTCCACATTTTATCTATTTTCCCACACATTTATTTCATGTCAAGGTTTGTCGCATCTCTACCTTTCATGCATATTCTCATTCCGTTGTCTGTTAGATAGAAGTAGGAGTAGGATTAACTTAGCAACATCCCTTCCATTCTTTTATTTATACCACCGCATGCACATCACCGCATACATATGGCTACAATGTTCGACCTCGGATTACCCAAGAAACTTGCGTTCATGCTATACTTGGTGTGAACGCAAGAAAACTTTTGGTAGGACGTAGGGTCATCGTATACATTCATTAACGCATTATCAGTCCAACGCATGACCATCGACGCATGACTATCAACACATATCTTAGGAACATGCATCGCATACCGCGTCCACGGGATTTTGGTTGTCGAATCAAATTGACTTCCAATTTCCCGCCACTAGTGCCCACCATATGGAGAGTCGTGACATTGCAATAATATGCATTGTTGAGTAGCATTTAGTACGCATAGTCGCAGAATCTGGTCTGCCTCCTTTTTATACAGATTCGGCTCATCCCAATAATAATATCTGCATTCATGTTTGAGCTTCCTCTATTGGTGGTAGGTATAATCTTCAGGAAATTGCTTGCAAACCAGATAGTTGACTATGTCTACATACCACGGTAGTTCTTTAATTTGAAACAGCTACTAATCTGGGAACACCACACTCACCTTTAACTCATTGTGGTCAACCTCAGGGTTTTCCAATCTAGACAAGTGATCTACAACTTGGTTCTCCGTCCCCTTTCGATCAATTATTTCTATGTCAAATTCTTGAAGGAGAAGAACACATCTAATCAACATCGGCTTCGCATCCTTTTTTGTCATTAAATACTTTATTGTCGAATGATCAGTATGGATGATACCTTTGTTCCCAGCAGTTATACTCTAAATTTTTCCAAAGCAAAAATTACCACAAGTAGCTCTTTCTCTGTGCTGGTATAATTGGTCTGAGTAAGATTTAACGTCTTACTCACATATGCGATGGGATGTAAGATTGTTTTTCTCTTCTGTGCTAAAGTTGCCCCCATCACATACCCGCTTGCATCACACATTATTTCAAAAGGAAGTGTCCAGTCAAGTGCAATTAACATGGGTGCGGTAATCAGTGCATTCTTCAAAATTCTAAATGTGTTGAGGTAATTGTCGTCAAAATAAAATTTTCTGTCAGCCTCCAACAACGCACTCAGTGGTCGTGATATTTTCGAAAAGTCTCTGACAAAGCGTCTGTAGAATCCAGCATGCCCCAAGAAACTTCGTACAGCCTTCACGCTTGTTGGAAATGGAAGTTTCTCAATTGCTTCTATTTTTGCTTTATCCACCTTCAACCCGTCCCGAGAAACCTTGTGCCCCAACACGATGCCTTCCTTGACCATAAAATAGCATTTTTCCCAGTTAAGAACGAGATTCGTCTCCTCGCATCTTTTCAGTATCTTCTCCAGGTTGGGTAGACAGACTTCATAGGTGTGCCCATAGACAGAGAAGTCGTCCATGAAGATTTCAACAGAGTCCTCAAGATGTACTGAAAAGATGGCCATCAATGCACCTTTGGGAACGTGCTTGGCACGTTGCAGAGGTCGAATGGCATGTGGCGAAAAGCGAAAGTCTCTTATGGGCAGGTGAATGTGGTCTTGTCTTGATTTCTGGAGCAATCATAATCTAGTTATATCCAGCATAGCCATCCAGAAAAGCAGTAAAAAGTCATTTTCGGCTAGACGATCTACCATCTTGGTCAATGAATGGTAGAAGGGAAATGATCTTTCTTTGTGGCCACATTCAGCTTGGCGTAATCCAATACAAATGCGCCACCACCCAGTGACGATCTTTTGCAGTAATTAGTTCATTATTTTTCGTTCGGGACTACCGTCATGCACCCTTTTTAGGCACACACTACACGGAGCTGACCCACGTGTTATCTATTATCGGATAAATAATGCCTGCATCCAACCATTTAATGATCTTCTTTTTAACGACCTCTTTCATCGCAAGGTTAAGTCTGCGCTGATGTTCATCATTGCTTTGTGGTCTTCTTCGAGATGAATTCGGTGCATACAGTACGCTGGGCTGATTCCTCGAATGTCGGTGAGCATCCAACCAATTGCTCACACATGTTTCCTTAGAATGTTCATCAACGCATTCTCCTGGTCTTCGTTAAGTTCGGAGGAAATAATTACTGGAAACTTCTCATTCTTCCCCAAAAACGTGTACTTTAAGTGGTTTGGCAGGGTCTTTAATTCCATTGTTGGTGGTTCTACTAGGGACGGTTGTGTTGTTTTTCTTTCTTCTTTTTCCGTTGGCTCTTTTTCTTGGTTTGCGATCATCTCTTCTTCCTTGCTTGTTTTTTTTATGATCGCATTACAGGCAGCAATGGATGCGCTTGCATCTTCTTCTTCATTATCTTCGTCAAGCTTTTCTTCTTCAGTCAAATTCTGGTCGTCGTCTGAGCCATGTAGGTTTTCTTCGTCAGGAAACTTCATGGAACAGATTATGTTGAACTTGAGCTTCTATCCATTGATGCTCAAAGTGATCTCCCCTTTATGTACATCCATCTGGGCACGACCTATTGATAAGAATGGCCACCCAGGATGATGGGCACATCTTTGTCGACTTCGTAATCCAAGATGATGAAGTTGGTTAGTAAAATAAATTTATCGATGGTGATCAACACGTCCTTCACCTTCCCTTCTGGATGCACCAGAGATTTATCTGCAAGTTGGAGAGTCACGATCGTGGGCACAAGTTGTCCCACATTCAGCTGCTTAAAGATCGACAAAGGCATCAAGTTGATGTTGGCTCCCAGGTCACACAAGGCTTGCCCGATGTACAATCCTCTTATGGAGCAAGGTATAGTAAAGCTCCCAGGATCACTCATCTTTGGTGGGATTATTGATTTCGAACTTTGCGTTAAAGCCACCGTGGCAAACTTACCAGTACCCCTCTTCTTAGTTACCATTTCCTTCAGAAACTTCGTGTATGCAGGCATCTCCTCAATCACTTCACTGAATGGAATATTAATATGTAATTGTTTTAACATAGACAGAAAGCGTTGGTACTGTACCTCCTCATTCTTTTTCTTTCTGAGTCTCTACAGGAAATGTGGTAATTGCACTCTCACGGTCCCCTTCTCTGTTGGCTTTGAAGTGGACGCAACTTCTGGCTCTATTGCTTCTTTTTCTCCTTCTTCTTCTTGTGTCACCGCAAATTCAAGTTCCAACGCAATGGGAATAGTGCAGCTAAGCACTTTCTTTTCTCCCTCCACAGTTTTTCCACTTCATAATGTCACAACCTAATATTGCTCTTTACCTGATCCCCCTAGGTTACGTGGGAGTTCTGTTGAACACGACAGAGCCCCTTGCGGTCTGTTCTATAGCTCACTTGCAATCTGGCAATCTGGCCCATAAAAGATTTCCATCTGAAGGCAGTCTGGCAATCCGTTGTGTGGACAGTCCCTGACCAACCTCTTAAACCTCGCCCAGGCATCGCTGAGCGATTTGTCCATGTCTTGTTCAAAATTCGTGATTAGTTTCCTTCATCTAGCATTCTCAGTAGGTGGAAAATATTTCTTCATAAATTTCTTTACGACCTGTTCCCATAAAGTGATCTCTCCCGGCTCGAGGGAATACGCCCATTTTCTTGCCTGATCACAAAGATAAAATGGGAACAAATTTAGTCAAACTTCTTCGGCAGAGATGTTTGGGAACACAAAAGTATTTCAGATTTCTATAAAGCTACAGAGGTGGGCGTGCGGGTCCTCGCTACGCCGTCCTCCGAATTGTCTTACAGTCTGAATCATCTGCAGCATCATCGACTTCATTTCAAATCTGCTTCCATCGAGGGCAGGCCTCATGATTCCTAGAGAGAAATTATAGAGGTTTCGCGATGCATAGTCCTTAATGGGCCTATTACGATCGTTTGCCAGCAGGATTGGATTCGCCATGACATCGTTTTCATTGGTGCTCCGTTTCCAGGCTACTTCGTCATATTTTCTTTGTCTGACTATTGTTGTTGGCGGTCTCTTAATCGTCGTCTGAACGTCCTCTCAATCTTCGTGTTGTAATTCGCAGAGATTGAGAGCCTACAAAGGAATCAGAAAAATTACCATTAGACACTATTTTGCCGAAGTCCCCGGCAACGGCGCCAAAAACTTGATGCGTTATTTTATGATGTGGAACTATGGATGAAATACAATGATGAAAATGCGTTGAGCACTCAAGTTTTCTCGGTGGAATCCAAGTGTAAACCCCACTGATTTCCTGGTAAGTCCAGGGTCGAACTCAGAAACTTGAGAAAATAGGTTGCGGTGGTAATTTCTAGGAAGACTTTGCGCCAGTAACTCAAATAAGTGTGGGTTTTGTTGATTGCGGTAATGAAAAATAAATAAATGCGGTGGATTTGAGGAAAGTTTAGTTGTGTGATAGATGCACTGAGTATGCGGATGAATGGGTTGAAAAGGTCTTTAGCTAGCGTTACTTGGAAATGCGTCAGACTATGCGATCATGCTACAACCATGCACAGCAAGTCATTTTCCAATGCAAATGCAATGCTCCTAAGTCTAGGACGCATGTGTTGAATGCAAAAGTGTCCATAGAGCTTATTCCTAAGTCTCTACTCTTTTCCTATGCGATGATGCAAGATGCATAAAGGCAAGGTGACCGCACACACATATCCTATCTCTAGGATGCATGTGATGCGTTAATAGCAAACAGTGCTTATTCCTAAGCTTCTATCTCTTGATTATGCGTTCTAACCTGACTTTCCCAAGCTTAGATTCTAATATGACCTTCCCAAGCCTATATCCTATCCTTAGACTACCCTCCTGAGTATCTCTAATGGACGAATGAAGCATACATAATACAAGATAATCACATAGAATGAAGATCCCTAGTTGTGCTAGCTAAATGCTTCTCAACCTATTCAACAGATTTAGCTACTCATGCATGATAAACAGAGAGTAAACAGATATAGAGAAGTAAATTCCATTTCTATAAATGAGTTTGAATACAAAATAAAAATGGAAGGTAAAGGTAGAGAGCCCGGTAGCAATCCCTTGTTGACCGAGGCTTTTACACTGGAAATCTCTATTCGGTTCAAAAGATATTCCTACTTCCGCAGGAGCTGACCCTCTCTCTAATCTTAAAGCTTCCGGCCCTGTCCCAAGCTTACCGGAATGATCTGTTGACACAACCTCCTTCTCTCGCTTCCACCTTAAAACAAAAGAAAATCTAAGAATAAGGCTAAACTATCTATGGAAAAATTCTCTAACTCTCCGAACTGCTGAACTGGTGAACTTCTTTTCTGAAGGATGCCTTCGGTATTTATAGGGCTTCCAGGGTGAAAGGCGGTTTCCCTCTTATGATTGCACAAATGGGATGGCTTTAATTTCCTCACTGATGTGCCGAATATTTGTCACCAAAAGCTGAATGTACTTGTTATCGTTAGCGACTGTCAACTTAATTCGGATTCGACCGTCATCAGCTTTCTGTCCCATCGTGATTAATTATGTCTTTCACCCAGATGCGCCCACCAAGTTGCGTCAGCTCTATGCGGCAATCCTTCTTGAGTAGATGTTGGCGAACACAAATCACCGCAAAGTCTTGCGGTAATGCTGCTCTCGTCCATTGATTTCTTGTGATCGCTCTTTCCACCTTGTGTCAACGCATATTCTGCATAAAAATACAAAAATCAACTGTTTCTATACAATGAACGCATGCGACCGCAATGTTATAAACTTAATACTTTTTGGACACAATCTAACATATTTCATTAACGCAAACTCTCCTTGTTTAATAACTTAGCAATGTAATAACGTACATTTCTGCCCGTTATCAGACCATAAAGGTCATAATGTACTAACTCAAGAGGCTTCTTGGCTCTATAACCTTTTCCAGTAAAAGGTCATTTAGTCATCTTACCCTCAAGGCAAGACTCGCACACTGGTAAAGAATTTTCTTCTAACTCACTTAGAAGTCCATTCTTCATCAACCTCTCAATCCTATTGAGATTGATGTGCCCTAAACGTAGATGCCAAAGTTAGGCATTTGGAGAAATATGTCGACGTTTTGATTGAGTTTCAGAAGTTCTAAACAATTCAGTGTTATGGAGAGAATTAATGGCTAATGGCCTTAGCACATATAATTTTGATTTCAAATTTGCAGTACAAATAAAAACACCATCTTTATAAGTAAACACTTTATCCACATTCAAAAAGACAGTATATTTACATTGCAATAAACACTTTACATAAGTGAGGTTCCTTTTTAGTTCGGGAATAATATATACATCATTCAAAACAAGAAACCTATTCTGTAAAGCTAACTAAAGCCCTCCTATTGCCACAACTGAGACGACGTGCCCGGTGCCTACTCGCATCGTCATCTCACCAGCCTCCAACTGTCGCCAAGATCTAATCCCCTGAAAAGAAGAACAAACATGGTTAGTGGTGCCCGAATCAATTATCCAAGCTGAATCATCATTTACCTTTATCGGCCTTGGCCTTAGTCTTGGTTGTTTTCTGCTCTTTCAGATATTGAGGGTAGTTCCTCTTCTAGTGTCCATCTTGGTTGCAGTGAAAACACTTTCCCTTTTCAACCGGCAATGCCTTCTTAGGGTAACAGGCGGTGGGTTAGCAGGTGCCTTCCCTTTTCTCTTACCACCCTTCTTCTTCTTCCCCTTTCTAGAGTTAGAAGTAGAAGGTGTAGACTTCGTTCCTGAGGTCGAACCTCTATGGAACGTCCTGAAGGATGAAGTTACATTTTCCTCATCCTTCTTCCTCTCCTTACTTTTCAGTAAAGATTGGTAGGTCTGCAACTCGTTGAGGAGAGTTGTAAGGTTATATTTCACTTTGTTAAGAATCATATTGCTAACAAAGTGCAGAAAGCTCTCCGGCAATGAATGCAGGATTATGCTAACCTGACTACCTTCATCGATGGTAGACCCATTCAACTCCACCACATTAAAGTGGACCATCATGTTAAGCACATGTTCACGAACAAAGGTGTCTTCTTCCATTTTGGAGTTGAATATGTATTTAAGAGCCTTATACATAAGTTATTCAGACGGTTGTCCAAACATCCCATGCAGGGACTCCATGATCTCACGCACTGAGACCATAGACTCATGTTTCTTGGCCAAGACTTCAGAAAGGCTTGCCAAGATGTAGGCTCGGGCCTTCTCATTCACCCTTGTCTATCACTTGTATTCCTTCCGAACATTTTGAGTGGTATTAGGAGTTGGAATAGGAGGACAAGCCTCCGTGAGAGCGAACATGAGATCCTGGATGATCAGGATCGTCGTGATCATGTGTTTCCATGTTGAAAAATTATCGCCAGATAATTTTTCGGCGCTTAACAATGTCAACGTGGCTGTTGCCATTTTGAAAAAGTTGTTGCTGAAAATACGAACAAACCTTTATTAGATTTTGCTAAATCACTTTTAAACCAATCAGTTTTGCAAAATAGTTTCAAGTACCCTAAGTTATAAATTTCTATTTTGCAATGATGTCCCAGTGAGGCAGGACAAACGTCACCGGTGGGGTGATCAATTGTCCCTTCGTTAGAATGAGACATTCTCAACCATTAGCAAAACCAACTCTTGGAACTGAACCTAAACAACCACCATTTTTCGGTCCAGAACTGTTAACCTTTAACAATTCTTGTGTAAGTGTGACCCCTCGCTTTCGGTGCCAGATTTCTGCCCTAATGAGCCCACTATATGGAAGAAGTAGATTAGAACAAGAGACTAAGTTACTTTATCCTCTTATAGAAGATCAAATAAAGAAACGTGCAAAACTGCCATCCTTTAGGGGGACACTCCTAGGGTGCCTTGACGATGCACAGTAACTTTTATTCAACCTAACGAGGGAGACAGAGGATATGCTATTGCACTTCCCGCTCCCACTTACTATGAACACTCTTTCCATCCACCTTGATATTGACCTACCCAAACACCATCTGTTAGGGGACACGCAAAAGGTGCCGTGAGACCGAGGGTAGATCTCACGATGTGGACTATTTAGGAGAAACGTAAAAGGTTTAAGTGAAGCATCTTATGTCCCAAGTACCTCCCACTGAATGTTCTACCTAGGGTTCATTAACCTAGACAATCTGGCTACTGATTTTAATCTAAGTCTTCTTTTAAACTCTAATCATAAACAACGTTTTTCTATGAAAAATGAACAAGTTCAAGTAGTTATTAAACACTTTAATGGACTGTCTTTAACTTTATGCATGCATCAAACC
Organism: Benincasa hispida; assembly: GCF_009727055.1. Taxonomy (NCBI): domain Eukaryota; kingdom Viridiplantae; phylum Streptophyta; class Magnoliopsida; order Cucurbitales; family Cucurbitaceae; genus Benincasa; species Benincasa hispida. The sequence goes on along the minus strand of NW_024064924.1, from coordinate 127,636 downwards.
TATCTAATTCACTTTTCCAGGTAAGTTCCCAGGTAGGGATGTTACGTTTTCCGTCAACTTAAATACCCCAGCTTAGACAGAACTCGCCTTAGAAAAAAAGGTCCCTTATAGATAGATTTGCTACACTTTAACCTTTTATTAGCCAATTTAATCTATTAAACTGATTAAAAAATTAAAGCCTTAGGGTTTGCTAATCATATTAGAACATGATCTTGGGTCTATGTGATCCAAGTTTTAAACACTTTAAAACCATGAATTAAACCTAAGTAAGCATGCATGTCTTTCTTATTTCTTTTAGTTCTAATTTCTCTTTAACTTTTAAAAAGAAACAACTAAAACCATTGCGTACAACGAGGTGTTTATAAAATTTATAAAGTAACCTATGTGTCATGCTTTATGCAATGTCCAGTCATTACTATATATAACTTTTATATAACGCATAACAGCCAAGCAAACATGCTATCATTCATCCTTATACTATAACAATTATAATATAAAGATGATGCATGTCAATGTTTTTTATGCATGCATAAATATAACTCTTATATTATATGATGCATGAGCATGCTCTTACATAATTAAATCATGCTTCTCTAAATTATAACAATTACAATAAAGAGATGATGCATGACCATTGCATAACCTAAGGTGGGATTTACTATATGTCCATACCATATGACATATTAAAAACATATATCGCATGTAATAAATAAAGGATTAATGGACCGAGATGAGCCTTTACAAAAATCAAAATGAAATAACTCTATCTATTACATTTTTCGTCGAGCAAACCGATTCACAGGCGAACTGGGTCTTAAACCGCCAAGAGGACTTCATCGTGTAGTAAACATCATAGGTAGACGACCGTCCAGCGCATACTAGACTATAGAAGCAAAATAGTCAGTTACAAAGCGATGAAGCTTGCTGACCTAAACAATCGTCTAGTGCGCACGTGCGTTAAATGATACGCGAGCATCCCATCATCTACACGACCCGATACTCAGCGATCACGTACCCGATCGTCAACACGATGCGATCAACTCTTGATCGCATACCCCATCGTTTTACCGATGCGATCAACAGCGATTGCGTACCCCATCGTCAACACGATGCAATCAACAACGATTGTGTACCACATTGTCTGCATGATGTGATCAACCCTTGAACGCCTCCTTCCTTGAAGAACCGCAACGCTTGCTCCGATTTTCTTCACGAACGACTCAAAACTTCAAACAAACAAACTTTGAATACAGACTCGATAACGCATACCCTAACACTAAGGAATGAATGAATTCCTTCTTATGAAGTCGTGTTTCCAGCTCCCCAATCAGACAAATCTCCAAAATGGTAGGCATATTGAGTCGACGATACAGGGCACTCTCACATATGCACGTCAAATGATCGCCTTCATAGGCAGGAGTTCACAACTCACTCAGGATTCAGGTCAAGTCACCTATGGTCATCCTGGTGAAATGTAAGTCTCTTCTATCAACGATGTTATATAGAGAGACTATTCATTTTGTGGTCCGATCTTATACAAACTCTTTGTATAGAACACCCTTACTCACATGTCCTTACATGAATGATCAAGATCATATTATTTGTAGCATTTTACAAAAATTGTAACAACTATAAAGCGAGTCGTATTCATAGTGTCACTAGGATAAGGTACCCTCTTATCCTATCTACTACAGACCGTTTAGGTTATCACTTAAACATGATCCACCTGTATATCTCTACATACATGTTTAAGTTATAGAAGATAACCTTAGATCTTAGTTTATTGGTTTTGTGGGTTAATGCTACTAAATGTCAAATAAAATACATCTTATTTTATTAAATAAATAAATTATTTGTACGATACAGTTACAAACTACAAGACCCATGATTTAGGGCATCAACCCCAACATAGGGACCAAAATAGAACAAAACTCAAAATTTAAGGACCAAAATAGGATTTAAGCCTATATTATTTAATGAGATGTCAAATGTTGATAGAGATAAAATGCACTCATTTTTTTGTTGGGTTTTATTTTCAAGAAAATACATTTGTTATGAATTAGAATGTGTGTTTTCAAGTACACTAAATCAAATGGATTCATTGAACATCCTTTTAACAAGATTGCTTTTGAAATCTATTTTTGGATGCTGTGATCTAAGTAATGAAAATTCTTGACAACATTTGTTTGTATTTTGATGTATTCAAATTTTGAATTTGAATTTATAAAATACAAGATTACATTAAAAAGTATTATTTTTTTTCTTTTGATAAATATTCCATCTCAAGCTATAAGCATAATTTCTTATATATATAGAAAACAAGGCAACAATGAGAGTTATCTACTCCTTTTAAAATAATAATAATAAAAAAATAGAATATTTATCAAAAGATTAACCATAAAATGTTAAGATTATTTATCAGAAGATTGACCTTAATGGGGTGATTGGCATACCAACATGAGTTTAGTTGAGTTGGTAAAAATTTTCAACTCAATGTTTGCCCTACCAACTTTAAATGTTGGTGGAGTTGAGTTGGTTTTTTTACCAACACACTCTAACTCACTCCAACTCTTCCTCCAATTCACTCCAATATTTTCAATAACTCCACCCATCGACCACCTTCGGTAACTACCGCTACTACACTCAACGACACACTCTGATGATCACTTTTGCCAATCAACTATGACGATCAAATCTGAGTTTCGATAACCACCTCTAACGACAATTCCAGAGACCAACTCTGACGACCACCTTTGCACAAGTAACTTAGATAACCACCTTCAGTTGGTCAAAATAGTATTTTATCTATGTTCAATGCAATATTTATATATAGAAGGGTGATAAATAAAAGAAAGATCGTGCTTCTTGTTTTTCACTTATGACTTTCATCTTTTTACCTTCATATAATGGTTGTTACTAAAATAAAGGTTGTATTAGAAAATGTATTTTTTTTCCTTTCTTTTCTTTTGTAATAAATTAGTTCTTGCATTGATGTGGTTTGATACATCTTTTTTTAGATCACATCTCTACTCTGCCTCTATTTAGTCTTGGTGTTTCGATCTAATTCATCTCGGAACTTTGAAGGTATATTGCAGCATGTTTGATTTTAATTTCATTTGCATTTAGCTTCATTCTAATCTAACTATAGTTTGTTATCTTACTTGTAGGGCCCAAACTAATTGCACAATTCCTTCATTAGTTAGTTTGAGGTGTATTAGCTTTAAATTTTGACTACTTTTATTGTCCAAATTTTGTTTTATTATTGAGAAACAATTTGTGATGTATAGAGTGTCATTCATTGTTATGCATTTTTTCAACTATACATAGATATTTTGTTGGACATTGTTATTTCATCTGTTGGTGGCAAATTATACTTAATCATAAAAAATATTTTAATAAAAAAATGTTTGCAATAAATGAGTTTGCACAAAAAAAAATATTATTTTGTTGTATTAGTGTAAAATGTAAATAATTAAACGTTTGCACACAAAAAGAAGAAAAAAGTCACTAACCATGAAAATTGAATTTCACAAATTGGCAAAAAATAAGATAAGAATTAGTTTTACTTTTTAAAATTAACATTTATGATTGAGTTAAAATTAATTGAGGACTAAAATTGAGGGTCAGGGGTTCGAAAAAATTTGTCATTTTAGTATAATATAACATGTCTTTGGAGATGTAGATAAAAATGTTATGCAATTGAGTACTCAAGTTGTGTTTTGAAAATATGTTACAGAAGGAAAATCAAATAATTGTTCAATTTTTAAGCTTTTCAATGTTCATTATTGAGGGCTACGTAGTTGTAAAATGTTTTTCATTTGTTTGGAATATGTTTGGTATTAGAAATGGAAAAAATATATATTATGTAACTGAGTGTTCAAATTTGTGTTTACTATGTATTTACTTTATAGAAATTTGTTCTGTTTTAAGAATGAGAAAAAATAATAACATTTTTTAATGTTAAAAATTTTAGAAAAATATGCGTAGTTGAAAATTAAAAAAGAGAAAAAAATTCAAGACAAAAACCAAATTAGTTTAGAAAAGTTGCATTTAGAGATTCCAACTCAACTCAACTCTACACTTCAAATACAGACTTTCTAACTCAACTCTATACTCTGAATACAACTTTTTAACTCAACTCAATTCAACCGCCTAAACAAAGACATTTCAATTCAACTCTACATCCTTAATACAAACAATCTAATTTTACAAATAATCTAACACCTCACATAAATAATTACCAATGCTGGTCAATTCTACGCGCCAAAGGCTCCAACAAAAAAAATGGTCTAAAAACACTCGGCCCGTGAAAAATCACAATGGGCTGAAAATACTATGATTCAAATTTGGGCCTTGAAGAAAATTGGTCTCGCGATCCATTTCCCATTTGTAATTCGGGCTGAAATCTCCGGCGACGGCACCAGCTCGTTACCCCATGCTTACGGTTCATTTCCGGTGCCACTTCTTCTACTCACAGAACCGAGTGTTTTCGGAACTCAAACGATCACAATAGATTCTCAGTTTCAAGCAGAATTTCGAACAAGAGAGGACCAGCGTCGCTCAATTTGGAAACGAGTAAAGTTTAAATGGCTCCATCCAGCGGTATAGCCTCTATTCGTTGGGAGTTGATCTCATTGAGACCTTCGGTACTTTGGTAAGGAGTTATATAATCTGTGATTAGTTCTAACAGTTTTCGTCTTCAATAAGTAGCTAGCATGGTATGCAATTCGATTGATTACATAGGAATGTGTTCTAAATCAGTTATTTCGCTGTTGATTTTGCATCTCTAAGGGTCTGTTCGTATGATTCTTGTATTTGTTGATGATCTTATGCTTACTGGCTATGATGCCACTCTTGTTTAGTTCTACATGGATATGCAGAAGAGAATTCATATTCTCATTTGGACCAAGTTATATCTTTAACTTCGAATAACAAAAGAAGTGTGAAGGGAGAGTCAACGTTTTTTTGCTCTCTAGGACCTTTAAGCGTTGTATTCTTTTAGGTTTATTCCTTAATATAAGCTGTTATTGGCGTTCTCTGACCAATCCAATCTCCACTGCAGTACACATGGTGGTTTCCTATATTATCTCCATCTTTACTAATAATACCAAATCTGACATTCCCTCAGTTATAAACAAACTTAGTCAGCTTGCTCAGGCATCACCTATCGTGTAGTGCTAAGCACCTAAATAAGAGTGTTGAGGTATCTTAAGGGCACCATGCTTCTTGATTGATGCAAATGATAAGCCTGTTTATCAGGTCGTTCTCACCAGTTATCGTGATGCTAACTGGTCTAATTGCCTTGTTGAGAGCAAACCAATCGTAGGGACCACTGGATTAGATTCCAATTCTCTGCGTGTTTCAGTTGAATTAATTTGGCTTCAAGCTTCATTTCATGAACTGGGAATCTCTCTTGCTGTTATTCAATCTTCTGATGTGGTAATAACGGACCACTGCATTAGATTCCAATTCTGAGTTTCAGGCCCAAACTAAACCCATTGAGATTGATTTTTTATATGGATAATTGCGATGGGCAGCACTATTAGAACTAATAATTGAGTGTATAGCAACATTTTTAAAGAATAACAAATATAGCAAAATTTACCCACGATAGACTCCTATCAGTAATAGACTTTATCATCGATAGATCCTACCAACGATATAATCTATTACTGATAGACTCTGAAAGTTGGATCTAAATTTTACTATATTTGTAATTTTTTTTGCATCGTGCTATATCTACTAATACTTTAGGTTTGATTGCTATATTTGCAACTAGCCCTATACATAGTTTGTGATCAGATCTTGTAGATTGGAAGCTCGTCAATTTTCTTATTTAGATCAAATTTTCCTGTGAATCTTTCGAACTCACGTTTCTTGCTTCTCGGAGGTAAATTTGGCCTTGTAGAATCTTCTTCAAGTTTGAGGGGGGTGTCAAAGAACACAAAATGCTACCCCTCAAACTTCCCAACCAACTGTATCTCGTGCTTGAAATTTTCAGATTCTCTTCAATCACTCAGTATATGTAGATTGTAGTCTTGCTCTTTCTCAAAATTTCTAGCCAGATAATGAAAGCTGTAGAAGAATCCCAAATAAGTTTTCTTATCAAAATCACGGATTTCACTATTACTATTGTTGGCTGGGAGCACATGCACGTTGATAATCTTGAAACGGAGGTGTTTAGGTTTGTAAATGCCTTCAATGCTGTGAAAATAGTCCGAGTATGATTCTGTGCTCTATCTTTCTTGGGGTCTGATGTCTACTCTCGGGAAATTCTTGAATAAAGGCAAGGCCAACTGACATACTGTATGTTTGTATGGACTATATGGTATGTTTACTTTATGAGCTAGTATCAGCAGAATAGTTCTACGGCTTTTCTTATATTATGTTATTATTATAAACTTAAATGCCTGCACTAATTTGTACCTTAGAACGTGATATTTTGGAAGTAGCATTCATTGTGTGCTAGAAAATCTATGCTGGTTTTGGATAGGTACAACTGGAAGGGGGAAAAAAATTCTCACCGCTGTGGCCTGTTGAACCATCTGGCTAAAAGAACCCTCCTAGTGGGTGTCCCCTGAAATTGTTAATGCTTATTAAATGCAACGAACAATTTCAACCCCACAACACCAAGCTCTCTCTAGTAGAAGGGATTCTAGAGCTTGCTAAGTCGCAACATTAGCTTATATTTATTAATATTTTTTCCAACTTGGTTATTCTACCTAATTTCTATTTCTTTCATTAATAATTCTCATTGATGACCGTAGTAATGGAGCATGTTCCTTAATTGATTACATGACAAGATACTAGCTTTGAGCCTTTGAGTGAGTTGTAATGATACGAAATCAAAGGCATGGTGAAAACTGTGATACCAAATGATATGCCAACCTGGTAAGAACAAGTACTTCCTAAGCGCACATGGTAACACCCAGTAAACATACAAGGAACCGCTCTAGGGGAAGAAAGCACTAACCTTGATGGTCAAGCCTTTGAAAAGGGAAACTCATTCTCCATCCAAAGTCAAAAACACTCCACAAGTTTGAATGTCTCTTAAGGGCCTATTTGAGGGTCCAATATCCTATGTGGAAAGATGATATAGCCCCTATATCACTATTTGGCCCACTGAAATATCATCTCCCCTTTTCACTTTCTTTAATATGTGCACAGTAACTCTCATTTAACAACTCTCTCAGCTTCTCCACCCTCACTTCTTATGTCTCCTCCCTTCTCACACCCAATCGTCACTCTCTCCTCCCTTCCTATGGTCCACTTACGTTTTTATTTCTTTATTCTTTTCATGAGTTTATTTCATTATACTTCGAGTGCAATTTTTTTTCACTACATCCATTTTATTAAAAAACCATGTAATTTCAATCTAGTTCCATGCACCCATTTTTTACATTCAATTTACATACATCATTTTTTTCCTCTAATGTCCTGTGATAGAGTATATTAATAATTTATTATCTATAAATTATGTCATTCAAGTTTTCATTTTTATTTCTTTAATATATCAATTATTTGTATGTATAATGCCTATTAAAAAATCACAATATTTTGGATTAAATCTTTGTACACAATTTCTAAAATAAAGAAAATCTCTTCATATACAACATCAATATTCTAAATCTACTCTTCAAAAGCTCATTATAAAATCTCAATAGAAAACTCATCCGTGAATATATATGAGAAAAACCTAACGATATCCCTCAAATCAAAGAGAAGCAAATTTTTTTTTAAAAAAATGTCTCACTAAAATATTTAACTGTTCATTCATAACTCTTTAGTTCTCGATAGTTTTTAAAAATTAAACTTATAAATACTACTTTCACTCATTTATTTTTATTTTTTTATTTGTCTTACTTTTGTAGACTCTTTTCAAAATTCAAGTCATGATTGAAAATTATATATATATATATGTTTAGTATTAAAAAGTGGGAAAAGGTTTTAGAAAAAAAAAGTCGGTACGTCCATCCCTGGCTTAGAATTTAATTTCGTATTTTTAAATGTTGGGATTTCGTTGATTATTTACGATTAATCTTAAATTTTGACTGAGTTTTTTTAAAACAACAATAATAAAGAATTATTTAAAAGACAATAATTGAATACAAAAAATTGAATTGATATAATAATTAAATTATAAGATCTAAAAAAAATAGTGTTCATACAAGCAAATTATTTTGGAGTAAAACTAAACTAGATATCACAGACATATGAACTTTGCACACCAAAACACAGACATATGAACTCAGGCATAACAACTCTATATACCCAAACGCATACTTATAAACTTAGACAATGCAACTCTGCACCCTAAACACAGACATCAGAACTCCCCAAACATCAAAACTTCAGACATCTTATATCATCTCAGCGCCTCAAACAGCCCCTTGGGAACATGTAACATACTCTTGATTTGGAGCCACGAGAGGAACTCTTTCCATTTTCATTTTACCAAAATGTCTAACCTCTTATATCTACAAATGAGAACCCTAAAACTAACCTAACATGAATAGTGTTAGTTACAAGTTATTTGAGGGTCTCTAAATTGACAAAATGAAATACATCTGACTCCACTTTCGGATCGAAGAGCTTAACAGCACATTAAAAGTAAAGTACAAGGTAAGGTTGAAGGTTACAAGATAAACACCCAAATTATCCCTAAACCTTGAATAATCCCTAATGGAAGCTTTTGAGAATGGGTGTCTTCATGTTGCCTTCTCTCCACTTGTTCTCCTTTCTCTTGAAGTTCGATATCTCAAATGTTGAAGTGAAGATCCCTTTCTTCTGTGATTGATCTTAGTGCCATTACGTCCGATTCCATCTTCAAAGCTATATGCTAATGATCAGAGGACAACTTAAGGAATCTCAAGCATTAGTGATTGGACATTAGTAGATGCAACTACACAACGTGGTATGATTGCATTTCGACCACAACCTTAGTCGTGAGAAGTAACTCACCGTTACAAGATCATTAGCTTGAAGATTGATTGACGTTCCAGCTATTGATATCGCAAAATGATTTTCCTCAAGTTCCTTTTTGTCTAACTATGAACTCTAGCGAAATCTGTCGAGGAACTCTATGCTGCATTTTTTTTTCTGATGGAATGGAAACAAAACTAGATAAATTATGAAATACCAAATTTGCTGGTGAAGGACATAATAATTCTTTTTAATGCAGATTGGAGGTTAGACCATGAGTGCTATATAGGAAGCTTTTATCAATAATCAAACCAGTTGGAATTTCACAACTATTACCCTCTGAGAAAAAACAAGGTAATTAGCATTTATGACAATGTTATCCTTTAAACATGAATCAAATTTTCTGGAAAAATGAACAAATAATTAGTTTTTTTTCCCTGGATGTGCGACATTATATTCTCGACTAAAAAAGTAGGGGATAATCAGTTACTTCTTGCTTCACAGAATATCAAAGCTATCAATTATGGTGCAAAGTACTTTAAGGCAAAGCCTATTTTTGGTACCCAACATGAGTGAAAGTACTATGAGATCAATATTGGCCGAAGGATATAGAAGGATAAAGAAAGAAAAAGGTCATGTCCTATTCACGTTGGATTTATCCTCATGTTTCGATATTTTTCCCTTATTGTTGCTGGACTTTTAATATTAATATTATTGTTTTCAAAACTTTTTAGAGAAATATTGTTGTTTTGAAACTTATTAGAGAAATATTGTTGTTTTGGGAGTTCGAGGCTAGAGGTCGAACGTTGAGAACTCGACTAATGTTGAGGTCGAATGTTGAGAACTCGACGAACAAAGAAAAACTTGGAAACAATACATAGGTCGAAACTTCAACCCTCGACAAGGGAAATCTTGCGAATCTCGCTTAGGTTGTCGAAGGTTGAAGTTTCGACACACATCCATCCTCGAGATTGCAGGTTTATTACTTTTCTTTTTCCCTCATAGAGGAAATAAAGTAATGAGATGGTATACTATATGTATCTGTGTACTCGAACTGTTTCTAACAATCTATGCATTTTGTTATCATTTCGAATTAGACGGAGGCTTGTGGGATTGACGTGAGGGGGTGGGGATGGCTATATTTCTGAGAGCGAACTCCAGGCGAATATAAAGCGCATGGATACAAGTTATGCCTTGGAATGAAAGACAATTCCCTATGAACAAAATTTTGTATATTAGGTTGTCGAAGGTTACACACATGTCGAAACTTCAAAGCGATTAAGGAGATAAGTGGGCTGAAGCAGATTAAGGAGAGAAGCTAAAGATTTCAAAGCGAGATAGTAGGAGAGAGCGAGATGTTGAACAGAGAATTTTAAGAGGAGAGCGAGATTCAAAAGCGAGAATATTGGAGAGAGGGCGAGATGTAGTTTATATGACTAATCTAACTAAACATTGAACTTGGCAAAATGAAATGGTTGAATAATTGAAAAATGAGAATTATTCAGGAATACACATTGAATGCTAGAGTTACGCATTGAGTTTCTAGTAGGTTAGATCTAATAATAAAAAAAAAGTGTTTGTGATTGTTCCAGAAGAAATGAAAGCTAGTAATTCATTAAAGGAAAAATAACAACAATAACAGAGAGAGCGAGATATTGAGAGAGAGCGAGATCTTAGGAGAGAGCAAGATGCTTAGAAGAGAAGCGAGACTAAGAGAGCGGAGAGTCTTCACTTATTTGAACTTTCCATAGAAATATATAATATAAAAAAAAAAGCTAAATAATAATAACTATAATTGAATAATCAATTAGACTATAATTGAATATATTAGAATATTATACTATAATTGAATAATCATTAGACAATAAATTGAATATATTAGATTTATTTATACTATAATTGAATAATCATTAGACAATAAATTGAATAATATTAGATATTATACTATAAATTGAATATATTAGATTATTATAATGTAAAACTTTATTGATTACAAAAAAAAAAAAAACATTGAATTATACGGTAGATTATTATAAAAAATTGAATATACAATAAAATTATAATAAAAAAAATTGAATATATAATAAAAAATAATTTTATTCAATCCCTAACTATTTGGAGCCCGTCTTAGTAAACGAAGGATACTTCCTTCGATTTATGTTCAACTAGTTCAAAAATCCACATCGTTGTCGATGGCTAGTTCTGTTCCAATCCATCTCGTTGTGATAACTGAACTTTTGGTCTAACCAGGTCTTCTCAACAACGATGGACCAGGATGTAAGACGGGCATATTAAGGTACGTGATCTAGTAATCTTCATGTGGTTACAAGTTGAAATTGAGGAGAGTAACATTCAGCATACGTTGACAATTGGTAGTAGTCCTCAATAAAATCTTCGTAGTTCATGTTAAAATGCGAGCATGGAATGCCGAATGTTTTGTCACTTGTTACATGAACAGTACCGCTCGATATGTTTTCATCTTATCCCAACAAGATGGATTTGGACAGAACCAGTCACTCGACAACGATGCGGATTTTGGTAACCAGGTTAGGACATAATCGAAGGAAGTGTCATTCGTTACTAAGACGGGCTTCCAGATAGTTAGGGATTGAATAATAAATATTTTTTTATTATATATTTCATTTTATTGTATATTCAATTTTTTTATTATAATTTATTGTATATTCAATTTTTTTTTTAATAATATCTATTGTATATATTCAATTTTTTTTTTTTATTGTAATCAATAAAGTTTTACATTATTCTTTACCCTCACATTTTTCTCTACTATTCAATTATAGTCAATTTTAATATTATTTTTTTTCAGATCATGGCTTTAAACCCAAGACCTGTTGATCCTGATGTTTTGTTCGACCAGTCCATACATCGATCATATGTTGTATGGCGAGATCGTACTACTAGAGAAATATCTTACAGACATTGAGAGGCAGGATTTATTCAGTTGGACTGGCATCTGATCACAGCCTTGGTAGGCTCGAGACACATAAATTCCATATGTCTATTGGAGAGTGCACTATCACTCTACAAGACATAGAAGTGTTGTTGGGGTTACCTATTGACGGTGAACCCGTCACAGGAGTGATATACGATGACTGGTTAGAAGTTTGTCAACTGTACCTCGGTGTGACCCCACCTGCCGACAAGATTAAAGGATCGAAGTTAAGTTTAATATGGTTAGGAACACAATTTCGTGAGCTCACAGATGATGTAGACGAGAAAACCGTCATAAGATATGCGCGAGCATATATACTACAAATGATGGGTGGAAGTCTATTTTCAGATAAATCAAGTATTTTGTTCATTTGATGTTCCTATTACTTTAACTAACCTTCATGATACAGGGCATGGGGTGGAGCATGCTTGGTATGGTTGTATAGACAACTATTCAAAGCAACAAGACCTGAGGTTAGAGAGATAGCTGGGTCTCTCATACTTTCAACTATGGGCTTCGGAGCGATTTCCAACAATGGTTCCACAGCTACATCATGTTAATGACGCTCAATTAGTTGGACGAGCCTACGGTTCTCGGTATGTTGTTTTAATTCAATTTAATTTGTATATCACTAATCTAGTTAATTTAAATTCTAAATTATCAATTTAAAAATTTAGGTGGAGAGATAAATTTTGTGTGACTAGGACAGTCACACATGTAGTCAACCAGTATAGATACATGTTTGATCTGCTTCAACCTGAACAGGTACATTACACTAAACCTAATTGATTATTTTATTCACATTTTTATTCTATTTGTCTTTAATATTCTCTAATATAATATTTTGTGTTTTAGGTTATTTGGGAGTCGTACAAAATTATTGTACATACTTTGCCTAATTTTTGTACATGGTCAAAACATATGGCGGACGATGAGTCCTCTCATATGTTTTCACATTGGTGAGTGGCATCTTCTTGACGGGGTGATGAGACAATTCGGTTTTCAGCAGGATGTCTCATCGCCTTGTAATACTGAACCCGTACTGCATGATATTGACCTAAAGACTGGAGATTGACCTAAAGACTGGAGATTGGTTCGAAAAAGTTGCACATTTGGTAGTGCGATGGCACTATCGTGCAAGATTTATTGCAGTGAGGGTTTCTTTTGAACAGTTTGACACAGATGTCACTTCAGAATATATTCATTGTTATAATAATATCACAAGGCGCTACGTCACTCGTCCGGGAGCAGTTGTGGGTCATCTGGTAAATGAATGAATATTATCTAATTTTTTTAATTTAAATTTATTTTAAATATTGTCTAATTGTTTTATAATTCACAGAGATCCAACAACAGTAGACTCCGTGAGGTTGCGAATGATCCGAACCAGGTTCTTGCTATATGTAGTGACAACCAAAGCTATATGGAGGAAATTCATTATATGTACAATATACCTATTGTTCCTCCACCAGCTCCTAGATGTAGAGGACCTGTTCGGGAAGAGGATGAGTTTGATAAGGTTGCACATAATGTGGAAGAGTTACCCCCTATGATGCAAACGCAGAGTCAAACTAATTATGTTAGTCTGATGACGATGATGTCAGCATTTAGTTCAGGACATTATGACTCAGAGGTTGGTCCTTTGTCTTCCTACGTGTATGGACATGGTCGGGGTCGGGGAGAGCATAATGAATATTTATATTATGAAGCGCCTGCAGAGGTATCAGAGCAACATCAAGAAGAACCCGAGCAACCTCAAGTTCAAAGTCGACGGCGACAACCAGCTCGAAATCGACGACGTCCGCCTCGTGGGACACATTGATTTTTGTTATTATTTTTATATAAATGAGATATTTAATTTACATTCTTTTTATTTTTGTGAGTTATTATTTTTTTAATTTATTCTTTTTAGAGTTTAAATAAAATAATAAAATATTTTTAGAAATTGTTTTTATAAAATGGAAAATTAAAAAAAAAATTAGAAAGAAGAAGGTGGAATGTGTAATAATTAAAAAGGAAAAAAAGGGAAATTTATACAGTATTCTCACTCTCTATCAAAATCTCGCTATTTCACTCTCGCTCAAAATCTAGCTCTCTCATAATCTCGCTCTCGAATTTGATTGGGAAGTTCAGTGGCAAAAAGAAGGAGATTCATTAGCTCGTTATTTATTCAACAAGCTTTGGAAGGAATTCCAGGGGACCTTATAAAAATTTTAGAAATACGATATTTTGATAGAGGAAGGTCTCCGGAATGATAATTAAATAGACTCAATAATAATGTTAGGAAGGTCAAGGTCGAGGGTTCAAAGTTCGACGTACAAATGAAAGGAAAGTTAAGGGTTCAAAATTCGACCTATCTATGAAAAACTAGGTCGAATTTTCAACCCTCGACTTATTTAAATATATATATTTATAAATAGTTTGAAAACAACAATATTTTCCTAAATAGTTTCTAAAAGGACAATATCCTCTTAATTTTCCCTGTTGTTGCTTGTTTTTCATAGATATATATATATATGTTATTCTAAAAATGGGTCCATTTGTTATTTGGTTATGAACCAAGATAAACAAAGTTTTTTTTCTTGGAGTAACAATTGAGATTGGCGGTTCGAATTCCCCTACCCTTAATCGGTGTTATTGCATTTTTTCTTTAAAAGGGCTTCTTATTCTTACAAGTTTAACAAATTAGGTGTGCAGCACACAAGCTTTGGTTTTGCAAACATGTCAAAACCCCAACTCAGCCCACATTTCAAAACGTAAAATGACGTTTATGCTCTCCACGTTTCAACTTCACCTCCCTACATTTTAGGATTTCACTTTTTCACTACAATTTCCTCACTCTTCTCCTTTCAATTTCCTCACTCTTCACCTTTCAATTTCCTCGATCAATTTTCAACTCCCCTTACTCTCTTCAACTTCCATTACTCAAGAAATCATCGATCATTGTTCATCGTTCATTCACTGTTCACCGTCCGTTCATCTTTCTCGACCATCAGTGTATCATTTCGTCTTCTTCCCCTATCATTGTGTTGATTGTTCACTGTTCGTTCACCTTCCTTTCAACATTTCTTTTCCCTTATTCAATCTTTCATCTTCCGACCATCGCTGTGTTGATATATTTCAACCAAAATGGCAAGGTATTTCACACTTTTTGCCATTGATTGATTTTTTTTTCTAAGTTTTCTATTATTCTCTTTTTGTCGATTACTGTTTTTTTTTTTTTTTGTCTTTTAATTTGTTGACAATATTTTGTTGTTTTCTCATTAAATATTAACAAAACCGGAGAAAGATTGAGAAACTAAAACAAAAAAGAGGAAATAAACTTCAAAAAAGGTGAAAGTTCAAAAAATAGAAAAAAACAAAAAACAAAAAAAGAAGACGTCATCGAATAATGAGGTAAGTATTGTACTGATACACTTAATCCACTTGATACATTTTATATGTTTGATACACTTGATGTAATATTGATACACTTGCTATGCTTCATTGATACACTTGGTGTAATTTTGATACACTTACTATGCTTCACTAATACACTTAATGAATTTAATATACTTTATACACTTAATATACTTCACTAATATACTGTATATGTTTTATATGTTTAATATATTTGATGCACTGCTGATACACTTGGTAAGCTTCACTGATACACTCGATGGATTTAATACACTTGATACACTTCCCTTTGATAGACTTAAAATACTTCACTGATACACGTGATATGTTTTATATGTTTGTTATACTTTATGTACTGCAAATACACTTGATATGCTTCATTGATACACTTGATGGATTTAATAGACTTAATACACTTGATATCCTGTTGATACACTTAATATACTTCACTAATACACACTTGGTATGTTTTATATGTTTGATACACTTGATGTAATGCTAATACACCTGATATACTTCGTTGATACAACATTTTATATGCTTAATACACTTAGAATATTGCAAATACCCTTCATATACTTCGTCGGTACACTCAATTGGTTTGATATACTACATTTGATTGTACTGATACACTTAACAGATATACTTCACTTGATTGATTTGTTACACTTGATACATTTGATATATTTGATGAACTTGATACTGTTGTTATATTCGATACACTTGATACATTTTATATACTTGATACACTTGTTTGCTAATGCATTTATTTTTATTCATTATAAATTTGACTGATTTAATTGTTTTCACTTTACTTGAACAGGATAATGTTTTATCGAACCTTGGAAACAAGGTTCATTACTATGCAAAGTTGCAAATATTAGAATCAATTGTTGAAAAATTGATTGAACAAATGCAAATGTCTAGGAAGGGTCCGTTTGGGCACCTTCTTGATATTCAAATCAAAAAGTGTCTTGAACAATTATTAGTTCACCCGATAAATCCACTTATGAGACTTTGATTTTCAATCTAGAGGGCAATATTGTAAAATTTGAACCGAGAGAATTTTATTTAATAGCTAGCAAGGTTTGATAAAACATTATCCTATTAAGTAAAGTGAAAACAATTGAAGTAGTCAAGTTTATCATGAATACAAACAAATGCATCAAGTATATAAAATGTATTAAGTGTATCGAATATAACAACAGTATCAAGTTCATCGAATATATCAAATGCATCAAGTGTATCAAATCAATCAAGTGAAGTGTATCAGTACAATCAAATGTAGTATATCAAATCAATTGAGTGTACTAGTGAATTATATAAAGGTATTTGTAGTATTTCAAGTGTATGAAGTATATAAAAGGCATCGTTTGTATCAACATTACATAACGTGTATAAAACATACGAAATGTTTATTAGTGAAGTATATTAAGTGTCTCAACATGATATTAAGTGTAATAAGTCTATTAAATCCATTGAGTGTATTAGTGAAGCAAAATGTATCTGCATTACATCAAGTGTAGCAAACATATAAAACGTATCAAGTGTATTAGTGAAGTATATTAAATGTATCAACATAATATCAAGTATATTAAATTCATCGAATGTGTCAATGAAGCATACCAAGTGTATTGGCATTGCATCAAGAGTATCAAACATATGAGGTGTATCAGTGAAGTGTATTGAGTTTATTAAATCCATCGATTGTATCAGTGAAACATACCAAGTGTATCAAACATATAAAATGTATCAAGTGAATTAAGTATACCAGTACAGTACTTCTCATTATTGATGGTGTCTTTTTTTTTTTTTTACTTTCACCTTTTTTGAAGTTTATTTTCCTCTTTGTTATTTTTAGTTTTTCAATCTTTTCTCTGTTTTGTTTATATTTAACAAGAAAACAACAAATTATTATCAACAAGTTAAAAAGAAAAGAAAAAAAAGGTTGAAAAGGAGAATAATAGAAAATTTAGGAAATAATAAAAAAAAAAATCAATCAATGACAAAAAGTGTGAAATACCTTGCCATTTTGACTGAAATATATCAACACAGGGATGGTCGAAGAAGATGAAAGGTTGAGTAAGAAAAAAAATGTTGAGAGGAAGATGAGCGGACAGGGAACAATCAATACAATGATAGAGGAAGAAGACGAAATGATACATTGATGGTCGAGGAAGATGAACGGACAGTGAATGGGGATCGATTGTTTCTTGAGTAATGGAAGTTGAATGGAGTAAAGAAAGTTGAATGCTGATTGAGGAAATTGAAGGGTGAAAAGTGAGGAAACCGGAAGGTGAAACGTGAAGGAATTAAAGTGAAATCCTAAAATGTAGGGAGGTGAAGTTGAAACATGGAGAGCATAAACGTCATTTTACGTTTTGAAATGTGGGTTGAGCTGGGGTTTTGACATGTTTGCAAAACCAAAGCTTGTGTGTTGCACACCTAATTTGTTAAACTTGTAAGAATACAGTATATTTACTTTTCCTTATGAAAATATCACTTACGTCGTATTCCTATGTTGTATATCAATTTCTTAAAGGTTGCGGTTGGTAATGATTTTATAATTAAGTTTGTCAGGTTATCCTACGGACAAATTTGTTATACAGTGATGTCACTATTTTCTTCAAGATCATGAGGGTAGAAAAGCTTTGGTGAAATATGTTTTGTTCCATCTCCTTTAATATGTTCCTTTGATTTGGGATATGTATGTTATATTGTTTTGTTTATAATATCATTGGAAGAATTTACTAAAAGATAAACCACATGTTCCACAAATACATATTCTTGATTAGTCTCGTGAATTGTAAGAATTTCAGTATGATTTGAGGAAGTAGTTGTTATGGTCTGTTTCACTGATACATGTGAACAGATAAATTGTTTGAGATCTAGCTTTGTGTGGAATAGATGAATATCCAAAATCTGCATAACCAATTAGTTCAAATTTTGATTTATTTGAATAAAATAAATTCTTATCAATCATATGCTTAGTTTCATTTCAATATCTTTTTGTTGGAGAAGAAGTGTATCTAACTAATAAATTTATTGAAAATGTAATATCTGGTCTTGTATTATTAATAATATACATGAATGTACCAATTGCACAAAAACATGGTACTTTAGGACCAATTAGTTCTTCATTATCATCTTGAGGTCGAAATATTAGTTCTTCATTATCATCTTGAGGTCGAAATATATATTTTCCCATATCTAGTGAATGAACTTCTATTGAAATGTTTAATAAATGTGTTTTTTCCATATATAATCTTTTCAAAAATTTTCCTATATAAGTTGACTGATGAACAAATATTCCATCTACTAAATCTTCAATTTGCAAATCAAGAAAAAATTTTGTTTTTTTCAAGATCTTTCATCTCACAAATTCTTTTTAAGATATTCTATTACTTTTGGAAGCTCTTTAGGAGTTTTAATTATATTTAAGTTGTCAACATATATAGTTATAATAATAAATCTTGACTGTGATTTCTTTATAAAAACACATTGACATATTAGATTGTTTTGATATCCTTCTTTCAACAAATATCCACTTAAGCGATTATACCACATTCATCCTAATTGTTTTAATCCATATGGCGATCTTTGTAACTTTATTGAATATAATTCCCGGGAATTTGATTTATATGTCTCAAGTACTTTAAACTCTTTTGGGATTTTCATATAAATATCATTATCAAGAGATTCATATAAATATATTGTGCCTACATACATAAGATGCATATCCAAACTTTCATACATAGTCAGACCAATTAAATATCATAATGTAATTACATCCACCACTGGATAATACGTCTCCTTATAATCAATGCCAGATCTTTGTAAAAAAAAAAATCTTGTGCAACTAGCTTTGCTTCATATCTTGTGAACTTATTATTTTCATTTATTTTCCTGACAAATATTCATTTGTATCCCATAGATTTGACACCTTCTGGTGTTCGGACTACTGGTAAAAAAAAACTGACTTTTTTAAAGTGAGTTTAATTCTACTTCGATGGCTTCTTTCCACTAAAGCCAATCTTTTCTATGTTGACATTCTTCAACGGATTTTGATTCAGAATCCTCATTTTCAGATATAATATCAAGAGCAACATTATACGCAAAGATGTTATCAATAAATTACATTAGTTCGATTTTATCTTTTTTTCTGTCATTTTATCAATTTCTTAATGGGTATTCACATCCTCAACCAAGTCTTCTTGACGATTAATTATTTTTCTTTTTTGAGAATTTTTATATTTGGAACCTACTGATCTACCACGCTTCCGGCATGTTTTAGACTCATTAGTGACAACTTGTTTTGTGGAGATATCAATTTTCAAAGAAACATTTATAGCTGATATATGTAATTTAGTTACTTTTTTGCATCTATAAACGCATCCAGTGACTGATTTGCTATATTTTGCAAATGAATTATCTTCTGAACTTTAAATTTATATTGATTTAACAACTAAGATGCATTCCACGTAATTTCTTTTGAACTTAATTCTTTACCCTAATATTGGAAAGTTTATCTCATCAAAATGACAATCAGCAAATCGTGCAATAAATACATCACCTGTCAGAGCTTCAAGATATTTAATAATTGATGGAGAATATGAGAAATATTTGGCTCATGATCATAAGCTAATTAGCTAATTGTAATGATGAATACTTATGATAAACTATTGGCCTAATGTGTACAAGTAATGTTGCATGCAAAATAACATATCTCCGTATAGATGTAGGAAACTTGACTCTCATAAATAATGGTATAATAATTAACTGCAAACGTTTTATGAATGATTCTGCTAAACCATTTTGTGTATGAACACGAGCTACAAGATATTTGACACGTATCCAATTGACATACAATAATTATCAAAAGTTTGGGATGTAAATCACCACCATTATCAAAATGAATGGTTTTAATTGTATAATCAGGAAATTATGCTCTTAACTTGATGATTTGAGCAAGTATTATTGCAAATGCAAGGTTTCGACTTGATAATAAACACACGTATGATCATATGTTGAATGCATCTATTAATACCATAAAATACTTAAATGGTCCACTTGGAGAGTTAATGATCCACATATATCATTATGAATTCGTTCTAAAAATGTAGGTGATTCAATCCACACTTTAGTTGGTGATGATCTAATTATTAATTTGTCTTGAGAGCAAGCATCACGTTATAATTCATTAGATTGAAGAATTTGCTCTTCAATGGATTTTCATTTGAATTCTCAATAATTCTTCTCATCATTATAGACCATGGATGACACAATCTACATGCCAAATTGTAAATATATCTAGATTTATGGACTTCAAATTCATTGTTGCATATGTTTCAATTACTTGTATATGAGTATAATATAATCCAAAAGATAAAACAGGTAACTCTTCCGGTATATGTTTTTCATATGAGATAGTAGATATGATATAAGGATACTACATATTATTCTTTCTATTATTCTTTCTATCAGTTTCAATATGATAATCATTGCGACGTATATTTTTAAAATTAAGTAGATTTCTCTTTGATTAACTAGAGAACAATGCATTGTCTATTGTAAATTTTGTTCCTCCAGACAAAATAATATTTATTTTTCCAAACTATTTAATTAGGTTTGCAGAACATAGTATTGTGTAGA
Source organism: Benincasa hispida (assembly GCF_009727055.1). NCBI lineage: Eukaryota > Viridiplantae > Streptophyta > Magnoliopsida > Cucurbitales > Cucurbitaceae > Benincasa > Benincasa hispida. Next base: position 106,710 of record NW_024064924.1, on the reverse strand, counting down.
CTTTTGCTTCCAGCATTGTCAGTTTGGAAAAATATTTTCTACTTGTAAGTATTGTATGTATAGTTGCACTGTCTACCAGACATAGATCTTTTTTACTCATTTTTTAATCATCTAACATATGAAAATGATTCTCATTTCTTCATTAAAAGAAAATAATTATAATAAAAAACACAACACTTGGAGTATACAAATTTAACATTTACTAAGAGAAAAAAAAATGAAGATGGATAAAAAAATACAACAAGTTTACATATTTTCAAAGTCAAAAGAAACACTTGATGTTCCATTAACTATGTCAATCTTCTCTTCAGAAGATTCAAAGAAGTTCGTCACATCTAAATTTGTCATTTTCTCCTTTTTCTTCTAGGAGACTTGATAGAGATCAACTAAGTGTTTTGACGTACAATATATAGATAAATAAAATAAATAAAAGAAAATATAATAGATTTTAATTCTCCAATATACTAGAAAATAAATAAAAGAAAAGAAAAATATGAAATTAGAAAATTCTCCAAAATCTTCCACTTTTTGCTATTTTCTTTGAGATTTCACCAATGTATGTGTGTTTTCAAGTTCCATCAAGTATCTCTATTTATAAGCAAAATGACAAGTAAAAAGTGGTTTATTTAAACTTAAGAGTGAGTATTTACAAGACACATGACAACATACATAACATGTAGAGGAAGTGACTTTTGGCTTTTGACATTAAGATTAGGTATCTATTTTATACACAATTTGTGGTATTTATAATAAATAGATTTTTTTTTTTTTTTGGGTCAAATTATTCATTCATGAAAGGAAAATTGTAAGCAAAAGCAAGTTGGGAAGTGGGCCAGCCGATTGAAGCCGAGCCGCCAAGAAGGTGTCAGCCAGATAATTTTAGATGCCCCCAACTTTTACATCAAAGCCAGCCATCAGATGCCACGTGGTGGGCTTTGATTTGTCTGTGAAGAATTATCTTCACTCTCTCACCAAGTCAGTTTTTTTCTATTTTACTATTTCTCCGACATCACTCCGTTTTCTCTCTCTCTCTCTCTTTCCCTTTCTCTCTCTCTGGATCCGAAATCGGCAAAATCTGAACCCTAAATTTCTTGGGGCTTTCACTTCGTAGATCGCGATAATGGAGATGGGGACCTCTTTCTATTTTCTACCGTTTTGAAAGGTTTAGCTTCTCTTTTCTGAGTTATTTGATCCTCAATTTGAATATTTATCGTATTCTTCACACATGTACCTTCTGCACGACTTACTTCTGCAACTCCTCTGTTGTTTGCGGTCTTTCCCTTTCGTTCTCTTCACCACTAGGTTTATGGATCGCTTCTGAATCCAACGTTACAGGATCCGATCCCTAATTTTCTATGATCGTACTCTTAATGAGACGGTATATCTTCAGTTGCTACTTGTGTTTATATGCTTCAGGTTTTAACATTTTATTCTCTTTTGCTGTGATTTTTATGCCGTTTCCCTATACTGCGACATCTTTGCCGATCAAACGGTTTTAAAATCTGTGATCTGGGTATCCTGGACTATAATTTAGCGTAGCGGCAAAGAGATATGTGATTGAGCCCCTAATCTCTTTTCATTTTGATTTCATTTTGAAACATGTATGCTTTCTTGCACGGTGATGAATTAGGATTGAATTATCTGGGTTTTATTTAATCTTTACATTTTGCATATTGTAGATTTGGATTTGGTGTTAATGTCTGTGGAAGTAGTTTAAGAAGTCTTAATTCACGTTTCCATATTTGATGGAGTTCACTACTCACTATGAATGACTCATTCTCATGGTGGAAATTGCTTGGTTTCTAGACTTTTTTTTTTTTAATATCCGTGAGTGTTTAAGTCAAATTACGCTCACCTCGACTAATCTCACTAGAGAACCTGCCTCACCCTACAACATTTTGTTATCAAGAAAACTCGTTAATTCTTAGGTAGGTGGCCACCATGAATTGAATCCTTGACCTCCTAGTCATTTATTGAGACTGTCTCCTTTTTTACCACTAGGCCAACCCATGATGGTTTGCTTGGTTTCTAGACTTGGTTCCTGGTTTTTAACATGTTTAGTTTAATGCCCACCCAAACTTATGGTTTGATCAGAGGATTGTGCCTAAGACTAATTCAACTACTATTAGTCAATTCCTAAATACGTCACAGTTGAACCGTAAATGGTGTTGGGAGCAAAGTCTGAGTCAAATTTGAATTGATGGTCATTTATGCTTCATGTGCTCATGGATATAAAATGCCTGGTTAATAGGCTTGATTGCAGGTTTCGTACATGTTAAGTTTAATAACCTAAACTTGAGTCTCAAATAGATGAAGTAACTGAAGCTAATTCATTTACTAGTCTAGTTAAAAATACATAGTTAGATGGTGGTGAGACATGGGTGTAAAGTCTCAGACAGATTTTAATTGATGTTCTACATTCATATTTATTTGGACTTTTCTTCCTGAACAACCACGTGTGGCATGGTATACGTGAATGAAGGATGGTGTAAGTGAAATTGCATGCAAAAGGAAGAGAATGAGGGTGGAAGGTTGTGACCAAAAACTTAAGCTGTGAGGCTCAGACGGCCAATTGCTATGCAATTCTATAATTGCTATATTTATGCAGCAGTATATGGTTTTAGTGCTATTGAACATTCCTTCCTATCATTTCACTGATATTTTTTTAATTTTTGCGTTCAAGTATCTGCATAAGGCGTGTTTCTTTCATAGCTAAAGCAATTTTAGTTTACCCATGCTTTTTACTGGTAACTATGAGGTGCCTAGTACTTGATGTACGATTATATCATTGTTCTCTTTTCTTTATGGGTCTCCTACTACGTTTGTCCCATTAGCTGTTGAATGAGTTTATAATAAGCAATTTTTTGTTTTTTTTCCTTTTTCTAAAAGTTTATTGATTAGTTTATTCTAATTCAATCCACAGCCATCAGGGAAGGGCTCATATGAGTTGCACGATTTTAGACAGTTTAGTGTTTTTTGCAACAATTGGAATATAATAAAGCATCTCTTGGTTCATTTGATATGCACAAAATGGATAAGTGGAAAGGTTCTGGAACACTAGGACGACTGGGGCCGAGAGGTGGTTCTATGACTTCTTACAAGTATGCTCTTCTGTTGTCACCTGTTGTCTCTTTCTGGGATTGCATTGTCAGGAAAATGAGGTATTCCTTCAGACCTGAGTGGGTGTAGTGTTTAGGATAGTACAATATAGTATATTTTAATAAAGTGATCCACTATAGATTTTATAGTATCATGATGAAAGAATGGAAAAACAATTACGAGGATATATATACTACTTACAACTAGTTCTTTGAAAAGGAGATTGAAAATATTAGAGTTAGATATGGCTAGTTTTGTGGCTAGTATGGGTAATAAAGGACAACCTATCGTGAAGAAAGCAAAAAAGAAGCAGGTGAAGGATGAGTTGGATCGTCAGAAACAAGCTGAGAAGAAAAAGAGGCGGTTAGAAAAAGCTCTTGCCACTTCAGCAGCTATTATATCTGAACTTGAAAAGAAAAAACAAATGAAGAAGGAAGAACAGCAAAGACTAGACGAAGAAGGTGCTGCTATTGCTGAGGCTGTTGCTCTGCATGTCCTGATTGGTGAAGATTCAGATGACTCATACAAGATTCTTCTTAACAACAACGGTCTCAACCCTTGGGAGTGCCCTGGGCAGTTCGACCACGTAATGAATGTTACAAGACCTGCCATTCCAGTGCAGGAGTTCGGGAGGTGTTCCCTTGAAGGGACTGGTTGGACCTCTAATATCGAAAGATTTGGATCAATGTGGCACGGTTTTAGGAATGACTACTGGTCAGTTTCAACTGGACCTTATGCTGAAGATCACCATGTGTTATACGAGCAAGTTGATGGTGCTGTAAGTGAGATTTCTGCTGGTATTATAGCAGCGCAGGCTGTCTCATCACTTCAGATAACAGTAGATGGGGATGAAGAAATAGACGTTCTTAACAGAATGCGAAGGGGTATGTAAATTCCACACATTTGAAATGGAGGTAGTTTGGTTTGGTACATGTTTGCAGAATTGTTTGCCTCTTCATTGTCGACCTGAATCCTGTCATTTATCTGGGAGATTTGTCGTCTTTTTGTGGGGAGTAATAAGTTATCTTGTACCCAGAGTCGTAGTCGTTCTTAGACCTTAAGCTTTCAAATTCAACCTTGTGCAGTTGATGTGTTGGTGTGCTCCAAGGGCACGCCCAACAACAGTTAATGCATTCTTGCCAAGGTTGCTCACTCAGATCCCTTAGTCCTGTGGCTTGTTGAATTGTATTTTATATGAATTTGTATCATAGAAATGTTTCAATGACTTTAACTGGATTGCTTTTTCTGCTTGGGATTGAATGCTGCAATTAGTTACTAATTCACGTACACCAAACGTTTGTTTACAGTTGTAAATTGTTTATATCTGAGAATTTTCCAGATATGTATTCGAAATGTGTTCTTTTTCTTTTTTCTTTTTGCAAAAAAAATATGAGGCGATTGAAACTGTTGAAATTTAAAGGTATTAGAATAGAAGTGACGTAAAATTGACAATCAACAGAATTTTGTTCTCCATCATTTGAGCCAGAAACACTGTTGAAATACATCTCGAGTTTTTCTTACCACTTAAATTTGGTAAAAGAAACAATGACGAACCCAAATTTAAAGAGCTAATTTCATTTTTGTTGAAGTCAGGAAGTTGAAATTTCCATACTTGCTACACTGTACAAAACGAACATTCAAGCAAAATAAGATGAACCGAGAAATGGCTTGCATTATCTAAGCCATAAAAAGATCAACTTAAACCTTTCGCCCACTTGCAATGCAGTGACTTTGTAGGATTCTGCACAGATTATCATCAAGATGCAAAAGGGGCAGTGCCCTAAACGCACACAAATCAATATATTTCTCAGTAATAAAAATGAAATTTTACACTTAATGAAACAAATAAACCTAAGTTCATCAACACGACTTCCACTTGTACCTAACAATATTCCAGAACGCTTTTATATATCCTGTTGCGATCGCGAATTGAGCAATATTGGAGTCTCTTCATTTGCTTTACGTTGTTGCTGTGAACCTTCAACTCGATTCCCTATTTCTGAACTACTCGACGGTTTGGCACCAGTAGTAATAAGATTCTTAAACCATGCAGCTTGAAATCTTGGAGTACTTCTATTTGAATTACTAGTAGACTCTGGAGAAGATATGACGTTGTTCGTGGCCCCTAGAAGAAAACGATAAGCCACTTTGCTGGCCGATATGATCTCTGTCTTCGCTTGTTTGAACTGCAATCACCCCATATAAAAACCAACAAACCACGTTTAGTTCATCTCACATATTATAATACCGATCTCCTAGCATGTAGTTTATAACTTTCTTCTCTGGACAAATGAATAAATTGTCTAGCTTTTTAGGTACTGAATCTTAGGATCTTAAAAACCAAAATGACACACAGATCAGACATTGGAGATTGAATGGTAACAAAAATTTTGACCAAATTCCATAACACCTAAGATAACATATAATAATCTTAAGAACGTATTGCATGCAGATCATTCATGTATATCCATTGTGCATGGATCAATTATCCTACACTTCATACCTAACAGCAACAAGATCAGTACTGCTTTTGCAGAACAGAAACATTTTGAAATATGGCCACATGCAAAGGGCCAAGCTAATGCAAGTTGTGGTAAAATTCCCTTAGAATATGCAACATGATGCATGATTTCAGTCCAAAAGGGCTCATTACGGCATGTAAGATGTTATGCGGTTACATGTTGCAGTAAAAATCTTACACGAACTGCTGTATTTCCAGCTACTTCCAATGCAGCATCACCAGCATTGGCAAACCGGTTAACCCAACCTACAACAGAATAAACATCATCAGACTTTTTCTCCCAAAAAATAATCAACATCCTCTAGTTAAAATAGAGGAAAAAGAAGTCCCCTCACGGACCCACAATCCTTCCCCATCAGTCTTCACATGGTCTGTCAAATATTTGCCGAATAATATCTCAATGAGAAAGAATTCTCTACCAGTTTAACTCCACTATTTCATCCTATGACATCACTATCAAATCCAGATCTTCAAATATTCTAAATCATACAACCAGTGCATCCTTGAAACTTCTCACTGTTTTCACACCTTTTACCATTTGTTACAAAGATTATAGACTAGAATATGGAAAATATAGAAAAGAAAATCAATGGCGAGCAATTGTTAGGAGAGGAAAAGACTAGGAAAAAGTAACTTTCATGGACTTCCAAAAACAGAAAATAAGAATGGACAGTCACAGAGAAGAGAAGAGAACAGTTAATTTAATAGAAGAAAAAACTAAAGTTAAGAGAGAGAGAGAGAGAGAGAGAACTGAATAGCAAGAAAATGAAGATGTATTTCACAAGATCTATGCTTCAAATAGGCCCTAAACTCTGTTAAGAGCCATGATCCCCACAAGATGTAAAATAGTAGCCTGTTATATGATTCCGCGAGTCTTCAAAATGTTCTGTTTGCCTTGCTGCAGAGTTGATCCCCAGACTAGGTTGGTCCTACGTGTGTGCCTCAATATCTCAAAAAGACAATAATGTACTTATTATTGACATACTTGGTGAGCTTTTTAGAGCAATATAGGTCATTCTTAATCATAAATGATTCCATTTAAAGGTGGAACCAATATCACATTATATTAAAATCGAGGTGATGCAAATATATACCGAGTGGCCAATGAGGGAAGGTTAACACGATAACATAAATTTTGCAAACCTAGAAGTATTTCTGTGTTATCTCCATAGAACATCATAAAATAAATCTAGTTAATGCTCAAATGCACAGAGAAAATGTCTCAAAACAAAGATCTTATGATGATAAATCATAATGGTATGAACTCAGATAACATTTACCTGGAAGCTTTGTTACATTGAGCATCTCACAGAACTGATCACAGAAGTGGTTACAGTTTCTTGATAGCAAGTCATACGAACTTCCAGGCCACTCTCTACTAAGCTCTCTTAAAATCTGATTCACCTTGAAAATCGAACAGTTTGTTCTACCAAGGTTAATACTTTCACGATATGTGTACATTGGATTCTGTCCAGAGGGGCAACTGAAAACTCCAGTTCCTTGCTCGCAAAACCCAAAGGACCATTCATCATCTCCATAAACCTGTAGTGCATAGCACAATCAGTCCAACAATCCGTCCAACCATAAGAAACACAAGTGTGTAGGGGAAAATGTAATTGGCAATGAGCAAAATGGTGAAAGCTTCATAAGCCTTGTAGTTCTTTTGAGAGTAATTACATACTTACGTAAAACCACCATAATTGTCAATGTTAAGCAGATGAAATAACAAATACCTTGACAAATAACATTGCCGTAAAGAATTTCAGAGTAAACTTTATGATTATCCATGGCCAGAATGGGAGTTGAAACATAAGCGGAAAAATGATTAACAATGTATTGCAAAAAATTCCACATTTCTTAAGGTAGAGATAGAATAAGTAACGTTATCTTACAATCTAGAAAGAACCAAATAGATCGAGTTTTAACATCCAATCAAAGTCCAATATCCCCTGTACAAAAACCATTTCTAACTGAAAAAGATAGATCGAACAAAATCACTCAAAAATCTTATCTACTAACAACAATATCAACCTGAATCGGAGCAACACATAGTAATACTACTGGATCATTAAGCAGACGCTCCCGCTAATATAAAAACCTAGCCACACTGACATTCACACTTGCAAACCAATGAAGATACCAATTGATCATCTTAAACTGAAAAGCATACCGGATTACCGGGAAAGGGTAACAATATTACACAATCGAAACCGTCAATACTAACTCCACATAAACATGTAAATACGTATTAAAAAAAAGAAAAAACAAAGGAGAAAGGGAGAAACCTGAACAGCGCTATGGAAGATACCGCCTAGACCAATTCCATCCTTGAAGATCTTGTTGATATTAACAATTGTATTGTTGGTCTTATCCGATCCGCTATTCGTAACGTCATATATATGCAGTATCACGTCAGTCATTTTTCAAGAAAAACGCAAAACCAAAACCAAAACCCAAACCCTAAACTATAAAACTAGTCGTCTTCTTCCTTCTCTTCTCTCTGAGAATTTGAAAACACAATTGCCTGCCCTAACCCTAAATCTGCCACCGTTTCCCCCCTGAAACTTGCCTCGCAATGAATGTCTCACAGTTCGAGGAAATGAGTTGTATCAAATTAAATTGGATTCAAATGAAATCAATCAAATTCAAAACAACCTTTCAGCCACCGTCACCTCTTTTACTTCATTCACTATGATTTGCTCTTTCGCTGTCTCTGATTTCAAAGTTTTTCTTGACTCGAAAATCGAAATCTTTGTCTCTGATTTTCCTCCCTTTATTTTTCTTTTCTTTTCTTTCTTTCTTGAACTCCAAAAAAGCGAATTGGAAATTGGAATATCAGATTGAGTTTTCGAACACACACACTATTGGATTTCCGATTCGATTGAAAGCTGTAAGTTACATTTTATTTTATTTTTTTAAAAAAATCTAATGTAATGATAATTTTTCTCTTTTTTTCCCCGAAATGATTGAGGAGTTAGGTATGATTACAAATTTGCCCTCGGGAAGGTTTAAAATTACAGAAATGGGCACGGAAGTACAGCTGGCGTGGCAGTCGGTGCCAGGTTGCAAGATGGATGGATGATGATGGAATAAGGCCGTTGTCTGAAATGAGTTGGACAAGTGGGTCCCACGTGGTCGTGCCTTCATTAACGGTTGAGCACGGACTCATAGTCTTGTCCATTAATCCATTGATATTTTTCATAACATTTTCGTAAGATTAAAATATCGTTTTTTATTTTGTACCTTCCAATATTTAAATTTAATTCATGTTTTCTCAATAAATTTAGAATTTAAGGAGCATTTGGGACAATAAATTAGTTATTATAGTTCTAAATTATTATAGTTGAATTATAATAATTTGTATTTGGGTATAGATTATTTTATTTTGGGTTATAATAGTATATGTTTGAGGTGTAAACTATTTTAATTTGAGAATAAAATAGTAAACACGGTAGCAAATAATGAAAAAAATGATGAATGTAAAATCTACATAAAATACTGTAACAAATGTGAGTTTTGAAATAATAGTTTTTACTGTAGTAAGAGTGATTACTATATTTTGATGATAACCTTTGCCACAACCCCTTAGTTTTTATTATAGTATATTGTTGATTTTTTTTTTAAAAAAAATACATGTTTTTTATTGGACCTTTAATATTAATATTGTTATTTTCAAAACTTATTAGAGAAATATTGTTGTTTTGAAACTTATTAGAGAAATATTGTGGGCTGTTTTGGGAGTTCGAGGCTAGAGGTCGAACGTTGAGAACTCAACGAACAAAGAAAAACTTGGAAACAATACATAGGCTGAAACTTCAACCCTCGACAAGGAAATCTCGCGAATCTCGCTTAGGTTGTCGAAGGTTGAAGTTTCGAACACACATCCACCCTCGAGATTGCAGGTTTATTGCTTTCTTTTTCCCTCATAGAGGAAATAAAGTAATGAGATGGTATACTATATGTATCTGTGTACTCGAGCTGCTTCTAACAACCTATGCATTTTTTATCATTTCGAATTAGACGGCGGCTTGTGGGATTGACGTGGAAAAGTGGGGATGACTATATTTCTGGAAGCAAACTCCAGGCCAATATGAAGCGCATGGATACAAGTTATGCCTTGGAATGAAAGACAATTCAAATTAGCTTTGTCTACGAACAAAATTTTGTATATTAGGTTGTCGAAGGTTACACACATGTCGAAACTTCAAAGCGATTAAGGAGATAAGTGGGCTGAAGCAGATTAAGGAGAGAGCGAGATTCAAAGCGAGATAGTAGGAGAGACGAGATGTTGAACGAGATTTTAAGAGAGAGCGAGATTCAAAGCGAGATTTTAGGAGAGAGCGAGATTCAAAGCGAGAATGTTGGAGAGAGCGAGATGACTAATCTGACTAACATTGAACTTGGTAAAATGAAATAGTTGAATAATTGAAAAATGAGATTATTCAGGAATACACATTGAATGCTAAGATTACGCATTGAACTTTTGTAGTAGATCCATAATAAAAAAAAAAATGTTTGTGATTGTTCCAGAAGAAATGAAAGCTAGTAATCGTTAATGGAAAATAACAACAATAACAGAGGAGAGCGAGATATTAAAGAGAGCGAGATATTGAAAGAGAGCGAGATCTTAGGAGAGAGCGATACTGAGAGAGCGAGATCTTAGGAGAGAGCGAGAGTGAGAGAGCAATATCTTAGGAGAGAGCGAGAGTGAGAGAGCAAGATCTTAGGAGAGAGCGAGAGTCTTCACTTTATTGAATTTTCCATAGAAATATATATAAAAAAGAGAAGAAAAAAGAGTAATAATCATACTATAATTGAATAATCATTAGACTATAATTGAATATATAGATATTATACTATAAATCATTAGGAATAAATTGAATATATTAGATTATTATACTATAATTGAATAATCATTAGACAACAAATTGAATATATTAGATTATTATAACTATATTGAATAATCATTAGATAATAAATTGAATATATTAGATTATTATACTATAAATTGAATATATTAGATTATTATAATGTAAAACTTTATTGATTACAAAAAAAAAAAAGAATAGTTAAATTATTATAAAAAAATTGAATATACACTAAATTATAATAAAAAAATTGAATATACAATAAAATGAATATATGATAACAAAATTATTATTATTCAATCCCTAACATATTTGGAGCTCGTCTTAGTAACGAAGACACTTCCTTTGATTATGTCCTAACTGGTTACAAAATCCACATCGTTGTCGAGTGGCTGGTTCTGTCCCATCCATCTCGTTGTGATAACGTGAACTTTTCGGTCTACCAGGTCTTCTCACAACGATGGATCAAGATGTAAGACAGGCATATTAGGGTGCGTGTGATCCAGTAATCTTCATTGCGGTACAGGTTTGAAATTGAGGAGAGTAACATTCAACATACGTTGACAATTTGTAGTAGTCCTCATAAAATCTTCGTAGTTCATGTTAAAATGTGAGCAAACGGCCATAAAATGCGAGCATGGAATGCCGAATGCTTGCCACTTGTTAAATGAACAGTACTACTCGGTATGATGGCTTTTTCGAGATCACTAAGTATGAAATACCTGAGAAAATTGTAACACACGAAGAGGTGTGTTTAATTTCAGATCGACATGCTAGTATAATTGTAGCAGTGAACAACCCAACAAATGGTTGGACGGGACCGAAATGTTACCATCGTTTCTCTTACGACATATCGTAGCAACTTCAATTAAAAAGGATAAATTTAATTCATTGAAAAATTATGTTTATCGTGTTGGGTGTCAATTTAAATTCGAAAGTTCAACAAAGCAATTGAAGATATCAAAGGAATAAATCGGAGCTGTCTGAGTTTTTTTTACAACATTAGTTTAGAGCAATGGACTCAAGCACATAATGGAGGATTCAGATATGGGTGGATGACGACAAATCTATCAGAGTGCATAAATGAAGTCCTCAAAAGGAGCTCGAATGTTGCCTATCAATGCCCTTGCTCAGATAACATTCTTCAAATGTGTGAACTATTTCGAGAAAAGAAGAGAAGAAATAAGGGATGCATTTGGAGCGTGAGTTTTTCGAGAAAATAAGATAACATTTTTCAAATGCGTGAAGTTTTTACATTATTCTTTACCCTCACACTTTTCTCTATATGCAATTATAGTCAATTTTAATATATATATTTTTTTTTTCAGATCATGGCTTTGAACCCAGGACCTATTGATCCCGATGTTTTGTACGACCAGTCCATTTATCGATCATATGTTGTATGGTGAGATCGTACTACTGGAGAAAATATCTTGCCAAACGTCGAGAGGCAGTTCTCCAGCACACTATCCCCTCTCCACCCTTGAATACTACCGCTTATGCGCACATCTGGATTCTATGGGGTTGCCAGATTAGGATTTATTCAGTTGGACTGGCATCGGATCACAGCCTTGGTCGAGAGATGGAGCTCGAGACGCATACATTCCATATGTCTGTGTGGAGAGTGTACTATCACTCTACAAGATATAAAGTTTGTTAAGTTACCTATTGACGGTGAGCCGGTCATCGAGTGATGTACGATGACTGGTTAGAAGTTTGTCAACTATACCTCGGTGCGACACCCACCTGCCGACAAGATTAAAGGATCGAGATTAAGTTTAATATGGTTAGGAACACAATTCTTGAGAGCTCATAGATGATGCAGACGAGGAAACCGTCATAAGATATGCGCGAGTATATATATACTACAAATGATGGGTGAAAGTCTGTTTTCAGATAAATCAGTCATTTTGTTCACTTGATGTTCCTGCATCAAGTCATTTTGTTTCGCTTGATGTTCCTGCCACTGTTAGCTAATCTCCAGGTGCGGGGCGGTATCCGTGGGGTAGAGCATGCTTGGCATGGTTGTATAGACAACTATGCAAAGTAACAAGACTTGAGTTCGAGAGATAGCTGGGCCTCTCATGCTTTTGCAACTATGGGCTTGGAGCGATTTCCAACAATGGCTCCACAGCTACATCATGTTAATGACGCTCAGTTAGTTGGACGAGCCTACGGTTCTCGTCGTATGTTTGTTTTAATTCAATTTAATTTTTATATCACTGATTTAGTTAATTTAAATTCTAAATTATCAATTTAAAAAATTTATGCGGAGAGATAAATTTTGTGTGACTAGGACAGCCACACATGTAGTCAACCAGTATAGATACATGTTTGATCTGCTTCAACTTGAATACAGTACATTACATTAAATTAATTGATTATTTTATTCACATTTTTATTGTATTTGTCTTTATATTTCTCTAATATAATATTTTGTGTTTCAGGTTATTAGGAGTCGTACAAAATTATTATGCATACTTTGCCTAATTTTTGTACGAATGGTCAAAACATATGGCGACAATGAGTCCTCTCATATGTTTTCACATTGGTGAGTGCATCTTCCAGGGTAATGAGACAATTCGGTTTTCAGTAGGATGTCCCATCGCCTTGAATACTGAACCCGTACTGCATGATATTGACCTAAGGACTGGAGATTGGTCCGAAAAAGTTGTAACATTTGGTAGTGCGATGGCACTATTGTGTTAAGGTTTATTGCAGTGGGGGTTCTCTTGAACATTTGATATAGATGTCACTCCAGAAATATATTCATTAGTAATTAATATTTACCAAGGCGCTACGTCACTCGTCCAGGAGCAGCCGTGGGCCATCTGGTAAATGAATGAATATTATCTAATTATTTTTAATTTAAATTTATTTTAAATATTGTCTAATTGTTTTATAATTCACAGAGATCGACAATAGTAGACTCCGTGAGGTTACGAATGATCCGAACCAGGTTCTTGCTATATGTAAGTGACAACCAAAGCTTATGGAGGAAATTCATTATATGTACAATATACCTATTGTTCCTCCACCAACTCCTAGACGAGGACTTGTTCGAAAGAGGATGAGTTTGATTGAGGTTGAACATAATGTGGAAGAGTTGCCCCCTATGATGCAGACGCAGAGTCAAACTGATTATGTTAGTCCGATGACATTGATGCCAGCATTTGGTTCAGGACCATTATGACTTAGAGCTGGTCCTTCGTCTTCATACGTGCATGGACATGGTCAGTCGTGTGGAGAGCATAATGAATATTTATATTATGAAGGCCTGCAGAGATACCAGAGCAACATCAAGAAGAACCCGAACAACTCAATTCGAAGTCGACGACGACAACCAGCTCGAAATCGATGACGTCTGCCTTGTGGGACACATTGATTTTTGTAATTATTTTTATATAAATGAGATATTTAATTTACATTTTTTTATTTTTATGAGTTATTATTTTTTTTAATTTATTCTTTTTAGAGTTTAAATAAAATAATAAAAATATTTTTAGAAATTGTTTTTATAAAATGAAAAATTTAAAAAAAGAAGAAGAAGAAATGATTAGAAAGAAGAAGGTGGAATGTGTAATAATTAAAAGGAAAAAAAAGGAAAATTTGTACGGTATTCTTGCTCTCTATCAAAATCTCGCTATGTCGCTCTCGCTCTCGCTCTTGCTCTCAAAATCTCCTCTCTCAAACGCTCGCTCTTCTCAAAATCTCACTCTCTCATAATCTCGCTCTCGATTTGATTGGAAGTTCAATGCAAAAAGAAAGAGATTCATTAGCTCGTTATTTAGTCAGGACTTGCTGAGATGACAGAATCCGTAAAATTATCAACAAGCTTTAGAAGGAATTCCAGGGATTATTGAAAATTTAGAAATACGATCTAATAGAGAAAGGTCTCCGGATATGATAATTAAACAACTCAATAATAATGTTTAGGAAAGGCCAAGGTCCGAGGTTCAAAGTTCAACATACAAAAGAAGGTCGAGGGTCGTCGCCCTCGACTTATTTAAAAAAAAAAAAAACAATATTTTACAAATAGTCTGAAAACAACAATATTTCCTAAATAGTTTCTAAAAGGACAATATCCTTTTAATTTTTCCTTTTTTATTAATATTTTTATTATAAATTTTAAAAATATATTCATATATTATATTTTTGTGCATGAAAATTATTGATATTATTTATCTAATTTTGATAAAAATTATATTGAGGGATTTAAGAAAACTTAAATTTAAATCTTCAGTTAACTTTGATTATTCTATATATTTTCATAACTTTCATTTCATTAAAAAATAAAATAAAAATTAAAAATAGTGAAGAGATCCACTTTTTAGTTGAATCTATTGAAATATCAGCCTATTTATCGTAACAATTGAAACTTTAAATTTTCATTAACAAATAGATTTATATATCTATTAATGATTTGTAGCTAAGTATGGGTTGCAGAATGTCATGTGATTATCTTTTCCTAAGGATGCACATGTTACAATGTATTGTAAAAGATTAAAGGGTCTTAGTCATATTTAAATTTGTGTAGATTAGAAAGGGATCAGTGGGCGGGAAAGCCACATTATAAGAAAACTCATGTGCAATGGTAAAAGCTAAGCATACTTGTTGACAATAAAGGCAAAACATTAAAATGTCCAAGGAGAAATACGTAGATGAGGTAATGTCACTCAAATCTCT
Organism: Benincasa hispida; assembly: GCF_009727055.1. Classification (NCBI taxonomy): domain Eukaryota; kingdom Viridiplantae; phylum Streptophyta; class Magnoliopsida; order Cucurbitales; family Cucurbitaceae; genus Benincasa; species Benincasa hispida. The sequence goes on along the minus strand of NW_024064924.1, from coordinate 91,536 downwards.
CACCATTTATATATGATACAAAACAACCTAGTAAGAAGGCTTAATATAGTTATGTAAGAAGAAGATGAACCAATAATGATTGTCATGGGTTCAATCATGGCTTACCATGTGCCCCAACCATTGTTAGTTGGCCTAAGTCTGAACACAGCAAGGTAAAGGAAAGACGACGTCAATGTCGCTTCCAACTCGAATTAAAGGCATGTTCAACTTATCTATACCTATGCACAAGAGACAATATCAGTGAAAAACCCGTCTATCAATAGGTGCAATTGATGAGCGTAGTGAAAACATTCTAACACGTACTCTCCTATAAAAGGCGAAGAGTAATTAATCCTCCCACACAAGTCGTGTACAATTTTTCCTTTACATCCTTGACAATCGACACCATTTCAAACGTTGTACCAACTTAAGTTTCAAAATATGGGTGGTCGAGCATCACACTCGTCAAAAAAAAATAAAAAAATAAAAAAATAAAAAAATTATACCAACATTGTTGTTATTATTTATGTATATCCTACCTAGCTAATTGCAACCACGCAACACCACTTTAGAACGTACCATTATGCATTTTCTTTGGTGTACAATATTATGTAATGAGAATGAGTAAGTTCTATGTAATGAGAATGACTTTCTCCTTTTAACACTCTTCGTCTTCCCATATATCTAATACAACGAGGTTTAGGGACTCCAAAACCTATTTTGTAAAATTAGAATTTTTTTTTCCCTTTTCCTTTATTAATAAATATTGGAAGTTGAAGAGCTTGAGTAAAAAGTTGTTGTGGGTGAAAAAGTGAATGCTTATTTGGCTAAATATGGAGACCAAACCATAGGACCGACCATCAAGTCATAAGTTTATTTGGCTAATTATGGAGATCGAATCATAGAGTCAACCATCAACCATAATGTCTTAGTATGGAAGTTAACTCATAGAGATGATCATAAAGCTCGTCAGCTTGAGGAGGCTAGCTCTATGAAAGCAAAGATTATGCCTAAGTGTTGTGCGTTTGCACATGCTTGGGTCACTAATGAAATAAATATGAAGATTCACAACATTTAGTAACAACTTGATTAATTGCCCAAGGAATCATTTAGTGAGTAACTATTACGAAACCTATTTCTATATAATTGAGAGGGCCCATGAAATTTGAAGTACACTAAATATCACCTGACTTCTATACTCTCTAGCCCTCTGATAAAAAGCTGACCATCATAAGAGAACATGAGGTTTTACAAGAGAAAAAATGAAACTCAACAAGCTCAATCCAACTCATACTAAAAATCCATGGGATAGTTTCGCAAGTCAATCCAATCATAAGGCAATCATTATGCCTCAAGGACCAATGACAAAAGCTAGAATTAAAAGACTTAAAAAGGGATTAAATGCTTACTTCCAAGCTAATTTCCAGTCTATCATGAAGAGTTGCAACCTTTGAAGCTCCAAGAGTCACTTGGACACGTAAAAGTCATAATGAATATGAAAATTCAGATTCATCCACATATTTAATGCTTGATGTATTAATTTATTTCTATGTATTTACATTTATTAAGGTTCATGTATGTAGTTGAAGAGTTTTTATTGAACCTAGTCAATTAGGTGAAAGGTTGTGTCCTTTCAAGTTGTCTTTCTAATCAGTATAAATACTTATGTACTTTAGTCATTTAAACAAACACTTTGAATTTGAATGAAATTCCCTTAGAGTTGATTCTCTCAAGCTTTATGCTTTTTCTTTGTATTCTTGTGTTAAGAATGCATGTTTTAGGACTTTCAATCTAGTTTGATCAATTAGATTGTGGAAAGTTCAAAATTTTGAAGTTAGGAACAACTTCTCGTTTCTTCTTCATTATTGATCAATCTTCCAAGCCAGATCTATTTAGCTTTTTTGGGTTGCTTACTAAATAGTTAATTGGGGTTATTCTTATTATTGTTATGGGGGTTCACCTAGAATAAAGGGAGTTCTCAAACGTGATTGAGGTAGTTCCCTTTATCACCATCTCTAAACATTTACTAACTTGATCGTTGGAGTATTGGTGGCCAAGCACCACTCCAGTGCAAGTTCCTCACACGATTTGCATAACTCTCTTCTGAAAATTACAAATTCACAGTTGGTACCAAATTTTGATGTCAACTAAGTCATGGTTATGAAAAATATAACCCATTTATTTTCTCCTTTGCTCTAATTGTTCACATGAGATTTCCGGAGAAACTTTTTTCGTGGAGCTGAACTTGATATTTATATTAATTTCAGTATAGCAAGTACAATCTCTAATACTAAATTCTTTAATGCTTTCAAAATATACTATAATCTTTAAGTTATTGATCTTCTTAGATGATCGACCCTTGGGTTTGATGTTCTTCTTAAAGGACTAGTGTTTGCATGAGGCTTCCGGAGAAACGTATTTCATGGAGTTAAACTTATGTTAATGTAGATTTGATGCGGATGTGGTTCGATCTCTAGTATTTGATCATCTGATTCTCTCTCGGTTGAATGCGTACGCTTGATGTATAGAAGTGGAGCGTGTGGATATTCTTGAAGTTGGAATCTTGAAAGAATGTTTGTATCTCCAAAGTACTTCAGTCGTTAAGTGTGATCAGCTTCAGGAATCAAGGAGTCTTTTGATTGTAGAGAATTCTCTCTAAACTCTCTGGATTGTAGAATTGTTTACCCTCCCCTCTCCCCACAAATGAAGACAACTTCTATATCTATAGAGTTCTCATGTGAGCTTGGTTGATCAATAGACCTGTGACCCTTTGGCCCAACTAATTGGATTTGGGCCTTATTTGACATTTGGGTCAAATTAAGTCTTTTTTTTTTTTTGCTTAATTAGTCCAAAATTTCTCGTTCAAGGAATGTCTCTTTTCGAGATTTATGCGCATATATGGGTGGATGAATCTCGAAAAATATAAAGTTGGAATCGAAATTCAAATATATTTATTCTTAAATTTGACCTCAATTGATGTGTCAGTCAAACTATAAATTTAGTACATGACTTCTAAAATTTGGGATAAACATTGAAGCATGGCCAAATTTTAATTTGAGATTTTACCTCCCAATTTGATTTGGATTGAAAGTAAAAGCTAGACTTGATTTGAATTTGAGAGAAAATTTGGATTATGGAAAAATTTTATTTTTGAGATAAATTTGAGACTTTATCCCTAATTTAATTTTGCTTCGATGATAGAAGGCTAAAGCCAAATTTTAACTTGAGATTAGGGGTGTTTAAAAAACCTGGTAACCCGACCAACCCGGATTACCCAACCCAAACCGCAAGAGTTGGGTTGGGTTAAAAATTTTAAAAAATATTAAATTCGGGTGGCTTCGGTTACCATTTCAGGTTGGGTCAACCCGACCCGACCAAATAGATATATATAAAATAAAACATAAAGGAGGCGAGGGGAGCGTTACGCTGCTTACGCAGTCGCACAGTGCACGCCATCGGAGGCGGAGATAACGTTTTCTTTTTTTATTTTTAATTTTATTTTTATTATTATTATATATATTATATATATATATATATATTAAAAAAAACAGAATTGGAATGAAACCCTCGGTCCCTCGCCGCTCCGCTCAAGAAGACTCAAGTTGAAATTTTCTTTTGTCTAGTCCATCCACGCAGACGCAGACCGAAACCCTCGCCGCGCCGCTCTTCTCACCAATCGACTGCCATCGAATTGCCGGACGCTGCTCCCCTCAGCCGCTCTCCTCGCCTACTGCTTCAACTCCAAGCTTCACTCTCTCTTGCAAATTTTCTTTTGTCCAGTCCGGTCTCCGCCTCACCTACTGCTCCAACTCCAAGGAAGCTTCACGAACGACTTATCATTAGGGGTATTTTCTTCAATAAAGCAAGTAGATAACATTTGTTACATTTTTTGTAGGGATAGGGAATGCTCTACTACTCTTTTTGACCCTTTACTACAATTATCCTATTTATTTTTTTAAAATTAATTAACAAAAATTAAGCTAGTACACTAAAAGGGAACATTATATATTAATATGATAAGGTAAATGTAATGTTGATAAGATAATTGTAATGTTGAAAAGCAGTTATATTCTATATAAGAAGAAAAAAGCAAAGAAAATGGCAGTGTGCGTTACATTTTGTATGCATTTTGTTCAAATATCATTTTGTTGACATTTGAAAAGATAACATTTTAACCATGATTGATTAATACATTAATTTTTGTTCAATCTCGCAGTGTCTTGAGAACAGTTACATAGATTCTTCAAAGTCGTCACAACGGACATGGAATAGACATTACTGAATCACCATTTTCAAACTTCCCCGTGAGTAAACTAATTTAATTTTTATTCTGTAGTGTGTACATATACTGTTTGTTGAGAAGCTAGATAGTGTTTGTTTGTTATGAGTTAATCTTTATATAGTTATATAGTGTTTGTTTGTTTTTTTCAATTGTATAGGTAGGTGTAATTAGTTGTTTACTAGTTTCATTTATTTTATAGATGGACAACAGTAGTGGTGATGCAAGTGGAACCGGTAATAATGAAATGTCTTCTCCTCCTCCTCCCCTTCCTAATGTTAGCCAAACTCCTAAAAATATACCACCTCCACCTCCCAAGTCCAATCGAAAGAGACCTAATAAACCAACCTCGTCTGTGTGGGATCATTTCACAAAAATGGAAGCAAGTGGTCATGATGGAGCTAGGTGCAAGTGTAACTTTTGTGGTAAAGATTACACATGTGATAGTAATACTTGTGGAACTAGTACTTTATGGAAGTACTTAAGAAATCAATGTAAAAAGTACCCATATAAAGAATAAGAAAAAGGACAAACCACCCTAACTCTCGTGCCTTCAAATGATGGAAAAGGAGTCAATGCTAGTAACTTTGTGACGACATTGTTTAGCCAACAAGCATGTAGACTAGCATGCGCTAAGATGATAATTATGAATGAGTTATCGTTCAAATTTGTTGAGACAGAGGGTTTTAGACACTTTTGTAGTGTTTCGTGTCCTAAGTTTGATGTTCCATCGAGAGTCACAATCGCTTGAGATGTATATCAACTTTATCTTGAGGAGAAAAAAAATTGAAATCATTTCTAGTTAAAAGCTCTTAAAGAGTTTGTCTTACTACCGACACATGGACTTTGCTACGGAATGTGAACTACATGGTCATCACTGCACATTTTATTGATTCTGAATGGGTTTTGCATAAGAAGATTTTGAGCTTTTGTCAAGTTTCTAATCATAAGGGGGAGACTATTGGGAAGATAATTGAGAGTTGTTTGTTGGAATGGGGGATTGAAATTTTTTTTTCCATAACTGTTGATAATGCAAGTTCTAATGATGTGGCTATCTCTTATATTAAGAGAAGACTTAAAAGTTGGAAATCTATTATTTTAAATGGAGAATTATTACACGTGAGGTGTTGTGCCCACATTATTAATCTTATTGTGAATGATGGACTAAAAGATATGCATGATTCTATTGCTAGTGTTCGTAATGCTATGAGATATGTTCGATCATCACCTAGGAGAATGGAAAAGTTTAAAGCTTGCGTGAAACAAAAAAAAAAATTAGTGTAAGACTCTTGTTTGTTTAGATGTAGCAACTAGGTGGAATTCTACTTATTTAATGCTTGAACATGCAATTAAATTTGAGAAAACTTTTAGAACTTTAGAGGAGGAGAAAGAAGACTCAGATTTTGTTGATTACTTCGAGGAAGATGATCATGGAAATAAAAGATTGGGGCCCCCAATTAAGTTTTTAAAGAGGCTTTATGATACCACCACAACGATAAGTGGATCTTCATATGTGACTTCTAATGTTGGTTATAAGGAAATTAATAAAATTCAATTTGCTTTAAACAAATGGAGAAACAATACTAACTCTGTTCTAAGTATGATGGCTATGAATATGAAGACCAAGTTTGATAAGTATTGGGGTTCGCTTGAAAAAATGAATAAATTGATGTTTCTGGCTATGGTCATTGATTCTCGGTACAAGTTAAAGTATTTGAATTATTGTCTTTCCAATATTTATGATAGTGATGTGGTTAAGGATATGGTTGAGAGTGTGAAATTATATTTGTATCGTCTATATGACTTTTACAAATCACATAACACTTCACTTCGTGGTAGTCATAGTACCAATGATTCTTAACCATAAAAAATTGTCAATATAAATGAAGATGATCATGGAGTGGGAGAAGATATAGATGATCCGTGGATAACTTTTAAGAGGTTGAGAGAAGAAGAAAGTTATTTAGAAGTGGAGAATGATTTGTCTTCTTATTTGTCTGACAAGGTTATAGAAGATAAAGATGATTTTGAGATATTGTATTGGTGGAAGATGAATGGCTACAAATATCCCATTTTATCAAAAATTGTTCGAGATGTTTTGACAGTTCCGATATCTACCGTCGCTTCTGAATCTACGTTTAGTACAGGAGGGAAGATTCTTGATTCCTTTCGAAGTTCTTTGACTCCAAAAACAGTGGAGGCCTTGATATGTACACAAAATTAGATTCGTGGCGGTTCAGTGTTACTAGATCTCCATCCATAACTTGAAGAGTTAGAGACTTGGGAAAATATTGAATTAGGTAATTAAATGAATTTTTATTGTGCATATCTAACCTGTTTAATGCTCATAATTAATATATTTAATTTTGCATGATTTGTTTTGTAGAGAGTCCATCCTCCTCTGGTATTTTGAAATAAGGAATTGAATTTGGAGCATAATGATGATTTTAGTGGTAAGTTTTACTACCATAAGATCAAATATTATTATTACTTATAAATTATTCTCTTGGTTTAATGTATTTGTAATTTTTTAAGGAATTGAGAAGTGAAGAGACCAAAGAATCAAAGATGAAGAAGAAAACTCAATGTAAAAGTCATTCTTCATGCTCATGGTGCTTTTGAATGATTTGGAATTTTATGTAACAAACCAATAATTATTATTAAACTTGAACTTTTTATTGAACTTGGAATAATTATTATTGAAGTTTGTGTCTTTGAGTAGAGATTTTGAACTTGAACATTTGAATTGAATTATTTGAGGAAGTTTCTTTTGAAGTTTATATTGAATTTATGGTGTTTGTATTTTAATGTCAATGCTAAAATTTTACAAAGATTACATGTTTTTTATTATTAGATTTTTATTAATTGATTTGATATAATATATTTAGAATTAGTTCAATTTTTTAAATATGAAGGTTTATTGATCCACAAAAATCAAATCCTTCCATAGAGAATGAGAAGAGAATGATTAAGGAAGTAACGGAAAAAACAGTCAAATTTAAAATTTAAAAAAAAAACCGATGACCCAACCTGGTCCAACTCGAAAATTTTGGGTTGGGTTGGGATGGGTTGACCCTCCAAAAAAGAACTCATAGGATCCATTATTAGCAAACCCGAATTTTTGGGTTGGTCCACAAAAATCTTCCAACCCGGCCCAACCCGGACTATGTACACCCCTACTTGAGATTTTATTAACAATTTAATCTTACAGTTGAACCATTTGAATTTAGGATAAATTTTGAAATAGGACCAAATTTTAATTTGAAATAAATTTGAGATTTTACCACCAATTTAATTTGGATGGAGGATAAAAGCTAAATTTGATTTGAATATGAGATAAAATTTGGAATATAACCAAATTTTAATTTGAGATGAATTTGAGATAAAATTTGGAATATGTCCAAGTTTAAAATTGATGTAAATGAATTTTGATATCATTTGATTTAAGGCCAAACCATTCAGACGCACCAAGAATCTTAAATTTATATTTAAAAGATAAGATATTTTGATTCAAATCTTCTCAAAATATTTTAAAGAGATAAGATTTTAGTAGAAAATCCAAATTAAATTAGGAATTTGAATCCATATTGACCTTTATAAATAGGGCTCATCAAATACATCTTTTTCATTCTCATCATCCATTGCTACTCTATTCTCTATGGGTGTATATGAAGTCATCAAAAATCGATACGACTGGCCGAAACCAATTGTTTTGGGGGCGAGCGGTCAAAATCTCAATGCAGTCGATCGTGTCGGGTTTTTAAAAGTAATTTTATCGATCGGTCGGTCGATTTCGTAAAATATGGCAAAGCCGACTGACCGATCGACATATTGTAAAACCTAAACCCTACTTTCCTTATTTAATTTTTGAGATTAGTAAAATGAGGGGTTTAATATTTAAGTAAAGCGTAAGTGTAGGGAAATGGGTAAAGGATAAGGAAATGAAGAAGGAAAATGCTTAGGTATTAGAAACTTAACTCTCGAGTGTTTATAAGTTAGCCTAGCAAGAAGAAATTTTGACTAAGTGTTGGCCGTGAAAAGGGTGGCCAAGCATCGAGTAAACACTAGGCAAGCAACAAGTAAACATTAGGTAAGCATCGGGTACAAGTCATGCATGATCAAGGAAAGGATTGTGCATCAAGTATGCTTGAGCGAGGAAGGAATTAGGCATCAAGTTTACAATCGTGCATCGAGTAAAGGCCATCGTGCATCAAGTAAGGGACAGGTGTGAGCGAGGTATCACTCAATTATTTTTAAACATTTTGAGAAATTAAGGGGTTTGAACGAAAATAGGGGGAAAGGGGGAAATTCAAGAAGGATAAGATAGAACTGAGTTTTTTTATCAAGCTTGAGAAATCCAAGGAATTGGGTTATTCATTTGTGATTTGAGGGAAAAAAGGTGGGAGATGCATCGGCTAGGTGTTGGGATTGATTGAAATTAAGAGCCGTCAACTGGAAATTGAAGGTGGAATGGTAAGAGTTGAGGTTCTCGGCCTATAAAAGGGAAAGAGAGGAAATGAGTTGAAACAGGCTCAATTGGAGCAATTCCTTGAGGGAAAAGCAAATTAAACCTTTGTGGAGTTAGTGGGAAAAAATTAGAAGAGTTTCTTTAAGAAATTGTGGCAGAACGAGCAAGAAAAAAAAAAAAGGGAAAACGCTACTGGTCGGAGGTCACGCGAAACTCAAGGTGTTGTGCAACTTTTGGGTAAATTTGTGGATTTAAAGAGTGATTTGAGACTCCAAATTCAAAGGTAAGATACTTATAGGGTTCCTTGGGAATTATTTGGCTTTTAATTGATTATTTTAAGCTGGAATTGAAGAAATTAAATTCTAAAATTTCTAGCTAGAAAATAGGTACCTGTGGGAAGTTTAGTCGATTTCAAGCGTTTTGGGGCAAATTAGATGTTCAAATTTTAAGGTAAGATAGTTTAGATGATGAGTAAGGGATTTGGATTAATTAGAGTGGGTATGGCTGAATTTAGAAAATTTGGTCGCCGGAGGCTCGCCGGAAAAGCTTACCGAAATCTGGAAAATTATAGGTTGTAGGTTAAAGAAAGAGTTGGCCTATTAGATTTGACTTCTATCTGTCATCTTTTGTCCGTCATTAAAAGCTGAAAAATTCAAATTAAGTTAATTAAGGTATTTCTAATCATAATTAGGAGCCCAAGTAGTATTAATAGGATTCTTTAAGTATGCAATTAGAAGATTGGGATCCTAAGTCAATTTTGAAGTTGATTAAGAGGTTAATTTAAAGTAAACCCTAATTAGGGTTAAATAGGAAAATTTTGCAAAATTGGATAAAATTAATATTAACTAAGGTGTTCCCAATCTTAGTTTAAGTTCTAATGGATATCAATAAAATGTTTTAATCTTGGGATTGAATTAGTTTGGAATCGTAAGTTGATTTTAAGATAATTTGAGTATGAAAGTATAAAGTAAAACTCTAAAATTAAATAGTATTAGGATTTGGGAAAATAAAGTCCATTAAAAAAAAATTGATTGGCTTATGACTATGCGGAGAATAATTAAGAGAATATTAACTAAGTTTCAGGATTTATCAAAAACCTATGGGACGGGAATTCGAAAGGAAAACAAATTGACGGTGAGTGGTTTATATTTTTTAATGGTTGGACGTATTATATATTTGTACCAGTTTGTTAAATTTGGCATGATCTAAAACTATATGCTTTCTTGGATTATAATTATTGTTTTTTTTTATTTGGATGACTGTTTACTCTGTGAGTCTTGGTTTAGATGTTTGTTCCTATTGGTTTGACAGGAAATTGTACCCATATATTATTAGCATACTTCGTGGATGTTGGACTGAAATTGTCAGTATATTTGGCTGGGGTTATCCACGTGCCCAAGTATGTCTAGCAAGAATTGTCGACATGTGCACATTCGACGGGTTGTTTGAGGTACTGGAAATTGTTTCCTCAAACTGATTTATGGTGATTTGCTACGTAATTGGAGGATTGTATGATCATGCCAACTCCGTCTCATTTATTAAAATGATGTGTATATATTCGATGGTTGTATATGTTGTGATATTACTTTCCCAAAAAATGTTTTGAAAGCAATATTTAATTTGAACTTACCACTCACTGAGCACTAATTGCTCATGTTATCCAAATGTTCTCCCTCCCCCCCCCCCCCCAAAAAAAAAAAATCAAAAGAGGGCGATTGAATTGGCTTAGGACTAGTCGATGGAGTGATTGTGGAAATCATCCTTCTTGGCAGCTGTATTAGGAGGGTTCAGACACATGGTAGCAATGTAACTTCTAAAGGAAATCTAAATAGAGATCCTTTGAGCAACGGAAGTGGATCGTTCCAAATCTCACTGAGAATGAACACAAACATTTACAGTCTAAATGGAAATGAACAGATTATACATAATTAGAAATTAATGCATGCTACTTATAAAGAAAGATACAAGGGATAGATTATGCAAACCTTTGAAGAACTCTTCTTCAAGTATCCCTTGATCAATTTCCCATGCGTCCAAAGAAGCACTCAAACACAACGAACATAACACGGTCTCAACGAACGTCTAAATGAGCCTCGATCCCAATCGAGTCCAAATCAATCCTCGAACTGAATAGGAACACCACCACAATGATTACCTTGGTATTCTCGGTGTGAGAATCTAGGAGTTGTGGACTCTGTATGATCTTGGATTGAGGAAAACATGAGGTAGACAATCGAGTAAGTGGAAGATCAGGTTGTCTATTGTATAGATGAAATACTTGATCGTTTAGTAAACAGAAGTCTATCGTATAAACTTTGCTACTCGATTGTGAAGCAACGACTAAGCGAGTAACTATCATATAGTAAACTCATAGCTCGATCGTTTATGCTCTCCATGCTATCGCTTAGTAAAACCTTTTTACTTGATAGCCTTTTTCGTGAGAGTAATTCCGAATGAATCATTAACTTAATTTTGGAAAATCATTTTCCTTTTTATCTCACGGTTACCATAAAACTTCCAATAACCTCCCACTCAATTCGGTTATTAGAGAAAAAAGAATAATTAATTATCATATAATTAATATGTTATAAATAAATATAATAACCAACTTATCATATTATATTTATAACCTATAGTTTTAATATTTCATCATATGAAACATATAAACCATAGTTCTTTTTCTATTTTATGGTATTTAATATAAATCATATTTATATTAATTCCTTCAAATAATGTATCTAATACATCATATCAATTATATCACATATAACTAAATTTCCTCTTATTAATTTGAACACTTCAAATTAACCTAAAATCTGATTCTCAACTTGAACCCATTGAGCTACCAAGGGGACCTCATGGACCTATAGCTTGAAGCTCCAACGGTACATTAATAACTGATTAAACTCTTTAATCACGAGATCCACCATCCGTTAACTGTTGGTCATTCCACTACAGATCGACAGCTGTACTCTTCACACTATAAATATATTTCCGTGTCCATATGGCCAATCAACAGTGTGATGACCCTTCACAAATCGCTCGTAAGTACAACTGGACCAATTTACCATTTTACTCCTGTAGTTACATCTAACTTCTTAAGTACCACTGATTCCTCTAATGAATAATAAGTCATAGTTCTACTATGTCTGAGTGGGAAGAGAGGGTGTAACCACTATATTCAAGATCCGGAATCAGCCCTTAAGGAAGCAATTTATCTACTTACCCCTACTTCGGGGAAGGAGAAAATTCTGTCTTGTGTAGCTGAGTTCCCAACTCCCCAATCAAACAAATCCCCAAAATGGTAGACTTGTTGAGTTGGCAATCTGGCCACTCTCACCTATATAAATCAAAGGACTGCCCTCATAGGCAGGAGTTCCCAACTCACTCAGGATTAAGGTCATGTCACCTATAGTCATTTTAGTAAAATGTAAGTCTTAATTATCAACGTCGTTATATAAAGAGACTAATCATTTCGTGGTCCGATCTTATATAAATCCGATACCCCTGCTCACATGTCTCCATGAATCGTCAGGAGCATACCATTTGTAGCACTTTACAACACTTGTAATATCTACAAAGCGATTGTATCCGTAGTATCAACATGATAAGGTATCCCTCATTTATCCATCTACTACAGACCATTTAGGTCATTACTTAAGGCATGATCCACTTGTATGTCTCACATATATGCTTAAGTTACATGAAATAACCACAGATCTTAGTTTATTGGATTTGAGTAAATGCTTATAAAATAACATTTATTTTATTAATAACAATATGTGTACAAAATGTTTACAAACTATAAGACCACCGGGAGAATTAGGACACCAATTTCAACAACTTTATAATTGATAAACGATATTGTATTGTATAAAACACTCTTAACTATAATAGCTCAGTTATGCTTTGTAATAAAAAAAAAATCCTAGACAGTAGAAGTTCCTAATATTTGTAGTCCTCACACTTCCTTTCAGATTAGAGTGGCCAGCTTGGGAGGGGGTGTGACAAGTTGGTATCAGAGCATAAGTTTTTGGGAAACCTAAGACATAAGTTCAGGAAAACCTGAGGGTTGTAGATTCCAAAGGTTTATGTAAAACCTGCGAGGAATAAGTGCACCTAGAATTATGAAAACCAGGAAAGTTAAAATTGCTTTGAAACCTGGAAATGGGGGTTGAAAACTCATGAATTCTCTTAATTAATTACATTTTTTGTTTTTAGGAGAAACAAAACAGGAAGTTATAGAGTAACCATGTCAGAAGAAAAACGGCGATACTATTGGGCTCATATTCTATACATGGCACCCGAAGAATGGGAACGAATTAGATAGGTTGTCGTGCCAAAGTGTTGGAAGTGTAAGGGAAAACATTTTGGACCATGTCTATGTAAAACCCAAACTCTAATTACTTTAAGTAAGAGTAAGTAAAGTGATATATTTTAAAAGCTATGATGGAATCATGTCTTAGGAATTATGGAAGATGGAAGCAAGGTGAGGAAGAATAAAGCTATCGGGTGGTTATATGTAAAAGTGTGACCAATTTTGGCTAAGTATGGAAGAAAGAAAGAAGCCATGATGTGGTAGATAGCCTAGGCGACAAAGTGAATGAAGGGTGAATTGATCGGTTTAATTTTACTAAGTGTTGGCTAAGGATAGAGCTCACGCAATGGGCTTGGAGATGAGGAAAGGTGTGGGTGGTAGTTTACAATTGAGTAGCAAGCCAAGCATGAGGTGGCTGGCCAAATGTTGGAGGGTCATGTTTGACGTTGGAGTGCACAGTAAGCATATGGATAAGGCCATGCAATTCTTTGAGGTGTAGTGCTGAATTAACACAATGGGTGGATTTAGGAATAGAAAATTGAATCCTAGCCTTTCATCACATTAGTGGGCAAGGTGGCACAAGGAGTTTTCATGCAGGATTTTGGACGGTGGTAAGCAGGAAGGACAATTTCATTTAATTGGTTTCAACAACTACACGCGTTATTTTTGTTATTTTTATGGCATTCGAAAGCTCTGTGTGTCTACTTTCTGTTTCGGGATGATGGAGGAAAAACTTGCTGGAATAAGGCCGGAGGAGCAAAATTAAGGGTAAAGGGTCCGTTTCTCAGGTGAATCTGGGTCATCAGTGGAGCATTGAAGCTCCAAGACGAATCGCGAAAAGTTTTGAGCTGAAAATTTGAGATAATGTTGTTAACTCAATTCTAAACAACTTTTTGAAGGAAAACTCTTAGGATAAGGCCTAGAATTCGAGTTATATATTTTAGAATTTTAAACTAGAAATTGTTGAACAAGCAGGCACCTACATGAATTGGGACCAATGATGAAGGTTTGAAGCTCCAGATTAAACGACGAGAAATTTTGAGCTAAAATTTTAAGATAATGTTGTTAATACAATTATAAACGATTTTATAGAAGGAAGTTTCTTGAGATGAGTTCTGAAAATTTAATTATGAATTTTTTAAGTTGAATTTGTAATTTGATAGTCAAGTAGGCAACTGCTTGGTATGAGTAAGCTAGTAGCTCGATCGGAAGGAGGCTGCAGGAGTGTCGGCTGAGTGAGGATCACAGAGAGGAGGTTGTGCACGCGGGGGAGAAGAGGAGACAACCAAGGTTAGGTGTGAAGGTCGGCGGCTAGTGCGAGGGAGCACCAAAGTGTAGAGGCTACGCGATCAGTGGTGTGTGAGAGGTGTTGTGCGATGAAGGGGTGTCGCAAGCCTTGGATTAATACTCCAAAATTTTTCTAAGCGTGAGGAATGTGGGCAATCAAAAGGTGCATTCCCTTGGCACTCAAGCCCTCCAAATTAGCTAAGTGTCTGACCTTCAAGGTGAGTGGTAGGAGGCATAATGTGATGGTTTGGTAGGTGAGCTTGGTTTATTTAGTAGGCCTAAAAGGAAGGCTAATGTGAACACTAAGTAGTATGCTTATATGTATAGGTTCAATGCCCATTGGAGAAGCCTATCAAGCCTTAAGGAAGCAAACTTAAAGGATCGATGAGTGACTAAATAATCTCAATGTTTTAACAATAAAAAATCATGCGATTTCAATGATGTTTGATGATAAGTTTATATGTTTTCAAGCAACTAAGTTTTATGAGATTGCAAAGCATTTTCCTCAAGAATGTATTTGTTTTATCGCATGCCAAGGTGATATCTCAGTTTTATTTCAAATTAAGTATTTTATGTTGAAGCATGTGTTTTAAAGACTATAGCTAAGTTTCTACAAAATGCTATGCTAAAAGCTATGTTCTAAAATATTTTTAATGTGTATGGTTTAGAGCATGATATGTTTTAGTAATCTAGATATTGAAGTATGTAAGGTATCCAAGAAGTACCTAAGGTGTTGACGGTACTTAGTGACTCCACGTGCACGTAGGAAGTTCTGAATGAGAGGCCGAAGTATGGGTCTCTTAGGCCATATTCCAATAACCTGAGGCCGAAGTATGGGTCTCTGGCCTAATCCAGACGTTGGGAGCTAGAACGGTGTATGCTCATTCTGAACTAAGGTTTAATGATGTTTAATGATGTTTAATGAATTTTCTTCTTAAAAGCTTAATGTTATGACTATGTTTACGTTATAAAAGAAAGTTGCTTGAAATGATTTCAGTATGTTTACGTGTCTTATATAAATAAGAGGCATGGCATGTTATGTTTTCTAATAGTCACTCACTGGGCAATTAGCTCACGATTTTCAAATGTTTTCTTTCCCCAGGTAGTGGTTAGACTCCTCGAGATTGATCCTACTGTTGCTTGCCACATAAAGACCCGGCTGGCCGAAGAAACTTAAGTTAACTGTTGTATATATGTACACATGTTGTGAGGAGTGTCAGGGACTTGTCTATATAGTTTTGGACCCAGTTGTAGTCATGTTGTTTGTATATATGTTGACTGTGTATGTGGAGTTAATGAATGTATGAATGAAGTTATGTGAACTCCTGTTTTTTAATCTGGCTTGAGAAATTGTGTAGATGTTATTGAACTGTTTATCAGGTGCATAATCCAAAAGTCAGGTTAAGAGTAGTCAGTAAGTGTTTACTAGGGTTAGTAATTGCTGTCATCACATCTTCTTCCAGGTTAAGAAGATAATTTGGGAAGGGGTGTAATATTCTAACTCCGATCAGAACTTTCTTTCGAATGCGGGGAGAGGGGAAAGGTGCGAAAACATTGTCCTTATATTGGGGAAAAAAGGAAAGCAGAATGATCGAAGAGGAAGTATATACCTCCACGTCATCGAAATGATGAATTTCAGTTAGACGAGGAATTTGGACTACAACTAAGAAAACTTCATATTATGGGTGAAAGTAGTCAACCTGTAAAGAATTGTATGCTAATGACTAACGAAGATAGTATTGATGAGGATGACACGGAAAACCTGTTTGAAGAAGATGATGATACCTATAAGCCTTTCTGTTTCTTTTGCTTACAATTAGGTCATGCAAACAGAAGTGTGCATGTGGAAACCAGATGCAAAATTTGAAATGTTAGGAAAAGGGAAAAAGAAAATAGGAGAGGAGTAAGATAATGAATCTTAGAAAGGAAAGTAGAATGTAATATATAATGTGATACTATGAAGGAATAAAATAATGTAAATAGTTGAATGTAAGCCATGAATCCAATCTTATTTTCCTAAATTTTGTATAGAAAACATGTTGAGGAATGAAAGTCAAAGAGCCTGACCCAGAGCCTATGAAACAAGTGGAAATGATGAAAGTGAAGCCAGTTACTCTCAAGAACAAGTTATGTTAGAGGAACAGTATTTGGATAGGTTTGCACAATGATTAACAGAGAATCTAGGGGCAATGCACTTAAACCCTAAAAAGAGATTTGGAATTGAACGATTTAGATCCGTAGGAGCTTGTAATTTTGAAGGAACTACAAATCTCGCAGATGTTGAAGCATGGATTACTCAAATTGAAAAATGTTTCAGAGTCATTGGTTGTCCTGAAGACCGAAAGGTCACTTAGCAACCTTTTTATTTCAAAGACGAGCAAAAAATTTGTGGAGGATGATTGAAAATCGAAGAAGAGGAAATAAACAACCTACATGGATTGAGTTTTGAGAAGCTTTTTATGAAAAATTCTACCCGCATTCATTTCGTGATATGAAACGAAATGAATTTTTGCAACTTATCCAAGGGAACACAACTATAGCGAAATATGAACAGAAATACATCGAGTCATCCCGTTATACACTAAGTATTATAGATGATGAAGTTGAGCGTTGCAAGAGGTTTGAAGCAGGACTACGACAAGAAATCCGAACTCTGGTAACAGCATGCAATGCCTAGGAAGATTTTTCCAAACTTATAGAAGAGCTATGTAGGTAGAAATGAGTCTAGAAATGGGAAAAAGTAAGGAAGAAGATGGTACGATGAAGGAACAATTAGAGAAAGAAGGAAATGGGAGGTCTACTCTAGGAGTAGCAAACAAAAGAATCTTTAAAAAGAAGGGTACTTCAAAGTCTGGAATAAGAAGTACAAACCAACACTACTCTAAATCAACCACTAGCTATACTAGGAGGCCTTGGTGTTCAAAATGTAATCGGTATCATTGGGATTATTAGTGTGCAGAACTGTGGACAAATTGGACACTTTAGGAGAGAATGTCCTCAATTAGTGACAAACGATGGGAAGACAACCTCACACACAGTCAATCAAGAAGTTAGACCAATGATGAAAGGTAAATGACGACCAAGGGAATGGAAGAGAAGGGAAACAGACGAACTAACCCGGTGTTCGGGAAGGATGTAAGCTCTCACTCAAGAGGAACCTAAGTCAGAGGACAAAGGGAAGGCTCCAAAATTATGAAACTATATGTAATTTCCAAACGCTTGAAATGAAACATCATTTCCATGATTAATTTATAGATTGATTGATTATTAATTTTGGAAAACTTCGTGGACGAAATTTCATAAGGGGGAAGTAATTTTAAAACTCGAACCCTACTTTTCCTATTTAATTGTTAAGATTAGTAAAATGAGGGGTTTACTATTTCAGTAAAGTGTAAGTGTAAGGAAATGGGTAAAGGATAAGGAAATAAAGAAGGAAAATGCTTAGGTATTGGAAACTTGACTCTTGGATGTTTATAAGTTAGCCTAGCAAGAAGAAATTTTGACTAAGTGTTAGCCATAAAAAGGGTGGCCAAGCGTCGAGTAAACACTAGGTAAGCATCGAGTAAAAGTCATGCATGATCGAGGAAAGGATCGTGCCTCGAGTATGCTTGATCAAGGAAAGGATCATGCATTGAGTATGCTTGAGCGAGGAAAGAATTAGGCATCGAGTTACCATAGTGCATTGAGTAAAGGCCATCGTGCATCGAGTAAAGGCTATCGTGTATCGAGCAAAGGCTATAGTGCACCGAGTAAAGGTCATCGTGCATTGAGTAAAGGCCATCGTGCATCGAGTAAAGGCCATCATGCATCAAGTAATGGCCATCGTGCATCGAGTAAAGGCCAGGCATGAGTGAAGAAGCACTCGGTTGTTTTTGAAAAATTTTGAGAAATTAAAGGGTTTGAACGAAAATAGGGGGAAAGGGGGAAATTCAATTAGGATAAGATATAGCTAAGTTTTTTATAAAGCTTGAGAAATACAAAGAATTGGGCTGTTAATTTGTGATTTGAGGGACGATAGGTGGGAGATGCATCAGCTAGGTGTTGGGACTGATCGAAATTAGGAGCTGTCAACTGGAAATTGAAGGTGGAATGGTAAGAGTTGAGGTTCTCGACCTATAAAATGGAAAGAGGGGAAATGAGTTGAAACAAACTCAATTGGAGAAATTCCTTGAGAGAAAAGCAAGTTAAACCTTTGAGGATTTAGTGGGAAATAAATTGGGAGAGTTACTTTAAGAACTTGTGGCGGAACGAGCAAGAAAACAGAGAAAAAAACTGTTGGTTGGAGGTCATGCCAAATTCAAGGTGCTGTGCAACTTTTGGGTAAATTTGTGGACTTAATGAGTGATTTGAGACTCCAAATTCAAAGGTAAGATACTTATAGGATTCCTTGGGAATTCTGTGACTTTTAATTCGATTATTTTAAGCTGGAATTAAAAAAGAAAAAAATTCTGAAATTTCTCACTGGAAAATAGGTACCCGTGGGAAGTTTGGTCGATTTCAGGCGTTTTGAGGCAAATCAGAAGTTCAAACTTTAAGGTAAGATAGTCTAGATGATGAATAAGGGAATTTTATTAATCAATTAAAGTGGGTATGGCTGAATTAAGAAAATTTGGTCATCGGAAAAGCTGGCCAAAATCTGGAAAATTATGGGCTATAGGTTGAAGAAAGGGTTGACCTATTAGATTTGAGTTCTATCTGCAATCTTTTGTCAAACATTAAAAGCTGGAAAATTTAAATGAAGTTAATTAAGGTATTTCTAATCATAATTAGGAGTTAAATTGATATTAATAGGATGCTTTAAGTATGCAATTAGAAGAAATTGGGATCCTAAGTCAATTTTGAAGTTGATTAAGGGGTTAATTTAAAGTAAACCCTAATTAGGGTTAAATAGAAAAAATTTGCAAAATTGGACAAAATTAATATTAACTAAGGTGTTCCCAACCTTAGTTTAAGTTCTAATGGATATCAATAAAATGTTTTAATCTTGGGATTGAATTAGTTTGGAATCGTAAGTTGATTTTAAGATAATTTGAGTATGAAAGTATAAAGTAAAACTCTAAAATTAAATAGTATTAGGATTTGGGAAAATAAAGTCCATTAAAAAAAAATTGATTGGCTTATGACTATGCGGAGAATAATTAAGAGAATATTAACTAAGTTTCAGGATTTATCAAAAACCTATGGGACGGGAATTCGAAAGGAAAACAAATTGACGGTGAGTGGTTTATATTTTTTAATGGTTGGACGTATTATATATTTGTACCAGTTTGTTAAATTTGGCATGATCTAAAACTATATGCTTTCTTGGATTATAATTATTGTTTTTTTTTATTTGGATGACTGTTTACTCTGTGAGTCTTGGTTTAGATGTTTGTTCCTATTGGTTTGACAGGAAATTGTACCCATATATTATTAGCATACTTCGTGGATGTTGGACTGAAATTGTCAGTATATTTGGCTGGGGTTATCCACGTGCCCAAGTATGTCTAGCAAGAATTGTCGACATGTGCACATTCGACGGGTTGTTTGAGGTACTGGAAATTGTTTCCTCAAACTGATTTATGGTGATTTGCTACGTAATTGGAGGATTGTATGATCATGCCAACTCCGTCTCATTTATTAAAATGATGTGTATATATTCGATGGTTGTATATGTTGTGATATTACTTTCCCAAAAAATGTTTTGAAGCCAAAATAATATCTTAATTTAAATTTACCACTCATTGGAGCATTCTCGCTCATGTTTCCAAATGTTTTCTAAATTCCCCTACCCCCCCCCCCCCCAGGTATAAAAAAGAGGTTGGAATTTGCTTAGGACCAATCGATAGAGTGATTGGCAGAAATCATCTCGTTTCGGTAGCTGTATTAAGAGGGTTCAGACACATGGTAGCAATGTAACTCCATAATTGATAAATGATAATGCATTGTATAAAACACTCTTAATTGTAATAGCTCAGTTATGCTTTGTAATAAATAAAAAAAAAAAAAAAATCCTTGACAGTAGAAGTTCCTATCTATAGTCCTCAAACTTCCTTTTGGGATAGAGTGGTCAGTTCGGGAGGGGGTGTGACACATATAGATTTAACTTTCTGCTTTATTATCATTATTATTAAAAGAAGCCCATCCCATTCTACTATTAGTCCCTTTTCGCAGCCCCAGCCCCAAAAAAATCCTTAATTTTTCCACACTTACATATAAAGGAAAACAAACCCTAACTTTTCATTTCTTCTCATTCAATCTCCACTCTTCATTTCATGACCAACCGGCAACCACCAACACACCATCAGACATCCTTCGACCTTCACGCTGCAAGCATGACCGTCGACTGGCTGTCCCCTTCCCTTCCTTCACATGCGATTGTTGTATGGCGTTGGAGTTAAGTATTTCCTTCACGAAATTTGTGCGACTACTTTCGACGTCCGTGCTTCTGACTGTCTAGCATTGGAGTTGGAGAGTTCATTCGTGTTATCTAGTGTCCGAACCCCAACTTAACGTGCTGTTCATTCTGAATTCTTTCGCGACCACCAACAGTGTTCGTTTGCAACTTTAAACTGGATTCTTTCGAAGAGTACGTTTCATTCTCTATATTCTGGAGCTTACTATTTTAGTTTTAATGTTGCAACTTTAATGTTGTATTTTTCTAAGAAAATCTGAAAATGTTGTTTTACAAGGTAGATTTGGATACACCAGAAAATTCAGCAATAGTTCAGGATCTAACAGGGATTCCAGCCACAATCAAAGCAAAAGCAAATAGTCCAATGAAGAAACATAAGAATACTTGATTGTGATCCTGATGACCCTTACGCTAAATGTAAATACTGTGGGATAAAGTAGGCTTGTCATTCTAAACGAAATGGGACTAGAACCTTGAAAAATCATTTATCAAATTGTAAGAAATATCCATATCAGAAAAAGAGATAACTAGGATAAACAAAATTGGTATTTAGACTCAAAAAAGCTATTGGTGAGTCTGATTCAAAACTTATTTGTGAGTCCTTTAGTTTGGAGAGTTGTCGAAGAGCCCTTGCTAAGATGGTGATTTTAGATGAATTACCTTTTAGGTTTGTGAAAGGCATTGGTTTTCGAAGATTCATAAACAAATTGATTACTTTATATGAGTCTAAGTTTCTTATTCCATCATGAGTAACCATGGCTAGGGGTGTGCTTAAGATTTATGTTAGTGAGAAAAAATGGCTGAAGGACATGTTTAAGACACAACAATATAGGGTTTCTCTCACTATTGACTATTGGACTTCTAGACAAAACATGAATTATATAGTGTTAGCTGCCCATTTCATTGATTCTGTTTGGAATTTACATAAGAGGATTCTTAGTTTTACTCCATTGAAAATCATTGAGGTGAAACCATAGGTAGAACCATTGAAAAGAATTTAAAGAGTTAGGGTATTGATAAAGTTATGACTTTGACTGTTGACAATGCAAGTTCAAATGATATAGCTGTGGCTTATCTTGTTAAGAGAATTAGTAGTGGGTTGTTATTGAAAGGTGAATTTTTGCATATTAGATGTTGTGCCCATATACTGAATCTTATTATTTGTGATGCATTTAAGGAGCATTATGAGTGCATTAGTAGAATTCAAAATGTCATTAGATTTATGAGGTCTTCTCTTGTACGAGGTATGAAATTTAACCAGTGTATTGAAATTTAAAAGATCTATTGTAAGAGTTTAGTGTGCCTTGACATTAGCACTAGATGGAACTCTACGTATATGATTCTTGATGCGGCTACTAAGTTTGAAAAAGCATTTGATAGATTGGAGGATGAAGAACCCACCTTTGCGAGTGAATGCCAACCTACCAAAGATGATTGGGAGAATGCTCGGATGTTGTTTAGGTTTTTGGAAGTGTTTTACAATGTCACTTTAAAAATTTCAAGCTCTTTATATAGTACTTCCAATGTGATTTTCCACCAAATTAGCACCATTCATAATTGCATATATGAAAATCCAATTCTTGTGAATGTGGCTAAGAGCATGAAGGCTAAGTTTGATAAATATTGGGAAAATAATGAGAAGACCAATTTGTTATTGCATATTGTTGTTTGTGTTAGATCTGCGATATAAGTTAAGGTTTTTATCATATTGTTTCAACAAGTTGTTAGAGCCAACTAAAGCTAAAAATATGACAAATAAAGTGGAGGATATTTTGATAAGGCTCTTCAACGCATACAGTTCGTCTTCTTTTTGTGGGAATGATAGTGCGTTTAATTAGGGATGGGGTTCCGGTTCAAACAATGGGTGTAAAGGAAAAGTATGGATTTGTTTCAAGATTCTCAAGTGTTGACGCAACCCATTTTGATAAGGCGAATGTACTTGATGTGTATTTGCTTGAAGCTCTTGTTAAGAATGATCCAGTCTTTGACATACTTAATATTGGGGTTGATGCCCTAAATCTCGTAGGGTCCTATAGTTTGTAAATATATTGTACAAACAAATAAAATATATGGTATTTTATTCCAAATTTTGTTTCATTAATCACAAACCAATAAACTAAGTTCCAAGATTATCTCGTAGCTTAAACATGTATGTAAAGACATACGATTAGATCATGTTTTAAGTGATAACTTAAATTGTTTGTAATAAATGGATGAGGTTGGATACCTTATCCTGGTAACACTACAAGTATGGCCTGCTTTGTAGATGTTATAATTGTTGTAAACTGCTACAAATCATATGATCTTGATCATTCATGTGAAGACATGTGAGTGAGAATATTCTATATAAAGGAGTTTATATAAGACCGGACCACAAAATGTTTAGTCTCTTCATATAACGTCGTTCATAATAGAGACTTACATTTCACCAAGATGACCATAGGTAACATGACCTGAATCCTGAGTGAGTTGTGAACTTCTGCCTATGAGAGCGGTCATTTGGTTTGTATGGATGAAAATGGCCATATCGCGACTCAATAAGACTACCATTTTGGGGGTTCATCTGATTTGGGAGCTGGGAACACGACTACACAAGAAGAAATTCACTCCTTTCCCGAGGTCGAGGCAAGTAGATAAATTTCTCCCTTGATGATTGATTCTAAGGCTTGAACAATGTGACGTCACACCCTCTCCTAGCCCGAGAGGGGTTTAGTCATAGTTGGACTATGATTTATTGTGCATTAGAGGGATCAATGGTACTTAACGAGTTAGATGTAAGTACAGGGACAAAATGGTAATTTTTGCCTTGTTGTACTTACGAGCAATTTGTGAAAGGTCATCATATTGTTGATTGGTTATATCTAATGGACACAGAAATATATCTGTAGTGTGAAAAGTGCAACTGTCGGTCTTTAGTAGAGTGTCCGACAATTAATGGATGGTGAATAATTTAATTAAAGAGTTTAATTAATTATTCATCTACCATTGAAACTTCAAGCTACAGGTCTATGAGGTCCCATCGGCAGCTCAATGGGATTTAATGAGGATCAGTTTTTGGATTAATTTGAATTGTTCAAATTAATTGAGAGAATTAATTATATTTAATATAATTAAGTTTATTTAATTATATATGATATAATTACTATAATGTATTTGATAGATTATAAAGTATATTTGAGGGGAATTAAATATTTGAATATGATTCAAATATTAATTATGTGAATTAGATTCATATAATTGAAGTTCAATGTAAATATGATTTATATTAAATGCCATAAGTGAGAGAAAAGAAACTATAGGTTATATTGTATATGATACAATATTGAAACTATAGTTTATATGCTATATTTGATATAACATATAGTTTAATATATATCATACGATAAAGTAGTTATCATATGAATATATATTAAATAAATAAATAAATTATTATTATTTAATTTTTTATATAATTCATGTTTTGTCCATAAGTCCAATAGTCAGTAGTGAGAGAAACCCTATATTGTTGTGTCTTAAACACGTCCTTCAATTGTTTTTTCTCACTAACATAAATCTTAAGCACATCTCTAGCCATGGTTACTCGTGATGGAATAAGAAACTTAGACTCATACAAAGTAATCAATTTTTTTATGAATCTTTGAAAACCAATACCCTTCACAAACCTAAAAGGTAATTCATCTAAAATCACCATCTTGGCAAGGGCTCTTCGACAACTCTCCAAACTTAAGGACTCACAAACATGTTTTGAATCAGACTCCCCAATAGCTTCTTTGGGTTTGAATACCAATTGTGTTTGTCCTGGTTCTCTCTTTCTCTGATATGGATATTTCTTACAATTTGATAAATGGTTTTTCAAGGTTCTAGTTCCATTTCGTTTAGAATGATAAGCATACTTTATCCCACAATATTTACATTTAGCTTAAGGGTCATCAGGATCACAATCATTAATTTTCTCAAAATGGTCCCAAACAATAGAGGTTTTAGTATTCTTACGCTTCTTCATTAGACTACTTGCTTTGCTTTGATTGTGATTAGAACCTCTGTTAGATCCTGAACTGTTGCTGAATTTTCTAGTGTATCCATATCTACCCTGTAAAACAAACATTTTCATATTTTCTTAGAAAAATACAACATTAAAGTTGCAACATTAAAACTAAATCAATAAGCTCCAGAATACAGAGAATGAATCGTACTCTTCGGAAGAATCCAGCTTAAAGTTGCAAACGAACACTGCCGGTGGTCGCGGAAGAATTTAGAACAGATAGCATGTTGAGTTGGGGGTCGAACACTCGATAGCACAAATGAACTCTCCAACTCCAACGTTGGACAGTCGGAAGCACGAACGTCGAAAGTAGTCACACAAACTTCGTGAAGGAAATGCTCAACTTTAGCGTCGTACAACAATCGCACAAACTTCACGAAAGGAAGGGAAGGAGACAGCGAAACAGCAGCCGTGCATGTAGCATAAAGGTCGAAGGATGTCTGATGGTGTGGTGGTGGCTTACGATTGGTCGTGAAATGAAGAATGGAGATTGAATGAGAAGAAATGAAAAGTTAGGTTTTGTTTTCCTTTATATGTGAGTGTGAAAAAATTAAGGATTTTTTTTCTTCTGGCTGGGCCTACGAAAATGGACTAATAGTAGAATGGGATGGCTTCTTTTAATAATAATGATAATAAAGCAAAAAGTTAAATCTATATGTGTCACATCCCCTCCAAAGCTGACCACTCTAACCCGAAAGGAAGTGTGTGGACTACAGATATTAGGAACTTCTACTGTCTAGGATTTTTTTGTTGGGAATGTCCTAGAACTTTTCAGTTCGTAAATTCTGTGTTAATATTATATTTATCAATAAAATATTATTGAGTATTTTATTCAAATAGAGTTGTTGATATTGCACTCTATTATGAAAATCCAATAAACATATCCATGGCTATAGTATGAATATTTTAACTTTATGTGATGACATAAATAGGATCAAGTTAATAGTATATAGCCTAAATAGTCTATAAGATGTGATCCACATATCATTCATGTAGAGACATGTGAATGGGAGCATCCTATGCAATAAGTTTGCATACAAACTGGACCACGAAATAGTCACTTTTCTTTATAACGACCGTTTACTGTTAAAACTGACTATTTCATACTAAAGTAACCTAGGATAACTCGATATTAATCCTGAGCTAGCTATGAACTCCTATTTATTCGAGATTTTCCTATGATCTGCACGGGTGAGTGTAGTTCAACAACACCGCTCAATAAGTTTTCCATTTTGGGGATAAGACCGAATAGATAACTGGGGACATAGCCCTACACGATGGAATTCACTCCTACCCGTTTTAGGGTTAGCAGATAGATTATTCTCTTAAGTGCTGATTCCAGGGCTTGAGCAATCGAGGCCCGCATTCTCATGATAGAGAAGGACATGATTCATAAGTGGTATTACGAATCAATTGTTCATTAGAGGGTCAATAGGAACTTAAGGAACAAGATGTATTTACAAGGGTAAAATGGTAATTTGACCTAATTGTAAATGCGAACAACCTGTGAAGGATCGACTTATTGATTGGTTAACATGGATAGAAATACATCTACAGTGAGAAGAGTGCAACTATCGAGCTATAGTGGTATGTCTTGATGGTTAACGAAAAGTACTTAATTCGATTTAAAGAGTTTAACCAATTAATTACAAATCGTAAGTCCAATAGGTCCCTTTACTAGCTCACAAATTGGAATAATGAATTGAGTAATTGAATGGATGAATTTTAATTTTAGAGTTATGAATTTGAAATGTTCAAATTCAGTTTTAGGGTTTATCAATTAATTGTATATGATTCAATTAAAACGTTTAATTTAATCAAAATTAAAACGAGATTGAAGAATCAATTGATTTAAACATTGATTTTAAATCAAATTGATGGAATTTATGTTTTAGTAATTTAATATTAAGATATTAAATTAATTAAATTAGTTTTATTTAAATTTATTGATTTTGAATTAATTATATAAAACTAAATTTTAAATAAAATAGTTTTATTTAAAAGAAAAACCACTTTAATTGAAATTGATTTTTGAGTTAGTGGATTTTTTCCGAAAATTGGAAAAATCAACTAACAAACATTTATGGTGTTTTATCACCAAAATCCACCAAGAAGTCTTCAATTAATACAAAGTATGAGCTGTCCAACATGCATCGACGTTCTAATGCATGAAAAAGCTCTATATAATGAAGCATTATGCATGGAAATTGAGGAGAGAATGAGTTCTTTATCCCTATGCTGTAAAACCAAAACCCTACTCTACCCTCACTAGTTCATCTTCAATTCAGCTTGAGTAAGAGTGTTTCTACCACACATTCCTTCTTGAGCATAGTTAAGAATATCTTGTTGGTGGTCTATTTGAAGAATCTAGCTCAAATTTGTGGAGATTCTACTGAAATCGTGAAGAGAACTACAAAGGTATTGTCATCTTCAAACCCTCTTTTGAAAACTTCATGAGTAACATGTTTAAAACTCAAATTATGTGTAGTTTAAGTGCTTATTGATTCTGAATTCTTCCCTTACATGTAATATACTCCTTCAATTGGTATCAGAGTATGATTTAAGCACTTAACTATTGTTAATTTGAGTTTGGTGGGTGTTCTTTATGAACTATATAAAAATACTGTACTGATTTGGTTTTTCAAAGTTTTGGCATTTTGAATCTTTTCAATTATGTTGTAACTCTTGTAATTGGCTCTTGTTTGATGGGCCTTAATATGTGTTTAAGAGTCTGTAATTCGATTGGAGTCATTAAAATTGTAATTAGGATGTAATTGAAGAAAGAAATGAAGAAGGTCGAAGTAGTAAGAACTGGAAATTCGAATTTCTGCCAGATACTCGATGCTCGAAGGGATACTCGATGGCATTCTTAATGGAATTTCATGAAATACTCGATGCACGATGCCATACTTGATGGTACTCGATGATATTTCATGAAATACTCGATACTCGATGGTTGATGGTGTCTACTCGATGGTATCTTTGTGAAACATCTAATACTCGATGTCATACTCGATGCTTACTAGCATACTCAATGTTGGTTGCTTGCTAATACTCGATGAGTTTTTCCCGGTTCAAGGTGGTTCGAGCAGTTCAGAAGCTTTTTTAAGCCGATTTTTGTTGATTCTTGTAATAGTTAGACTTTTATTTTTTTAAAAAAATGCCAAAACCAAAAGTGATATCATTTTATGTTTAATTATTTATGCATTTGATGTTTGTTATAATTAAATTTTATATATATACATATATATATATATATATATATGCATAAAATATGTTATTTAGATTTAAAATCCCACCATAGGTAACTATGCTACATGCATTATTGTATGTTATAATTAGTTATAATATATAGTATGCATGTTATAAGGTTTGTTGAAAATTAATGTAATTGTTATATTGATTTTAAATATCTTTGAAGCATGTTATGGTATGTTAAAGCATGTTTATTTTATAAGTTTGTTATAAAATGAAATTAGACTTCAAAATCCATAACAAAGATAAACATCATGCCCATTTAGGTTACCAACTAGTTTTAACTGTTAAAGTAGATTGTTACCTTATAAAATTTGGTTACAAACTCAAATCGGTTCATAAACTTGTCTAAGGTTAGGGGTACTTAAGTTGACGGTTTACGTAACACCTTCTACCTGAGGATTATGACCGAAATTTTGAGCATTGTTAACTGATTTTATGAGCTTGCATCAGTAGTGTGAGGTTTAAAACCGGTTTAAACACTTAGATATCGTAGGGTTATATCTAAATATAAATGTTATACTTGGATAAAAATCATATAGACTTAGGTTGTTTAAAAGTTAGTCCTTTTTTTACATAAGTAAATAAATACCCAAACAATTAGAATACTTCAGTGGGAGAATAACAATATATTTGATATATAGTTATTAGCTCTCATGTCCTCAAGAGTTCACACCTTGAGATCCATGCTCGATTTCGTGTCGCTTTTACCGTGACTACTTCATTCAAAAAGTGTTTGCATGGGTCAATAACAAGGTGAATGAGGAAAGTAGTTCATAGTAAGCAGGTGAATGAAATATGTTAACATTATCCTACGGTCTCCCCTATTAGTTTGAACCATGAGATTCCTATGTTGCACCTGTTGTCGTTTTAGGCGGCACTAGCTAGTCGTTAACCACGGCGATCCCCACGGAGGGTTGTAACATAATATTCAGAACAACCCAAGTTCAACAATGAATAGGGTCTTATAGTTCCGTCTTTGATATTTTCTTCATCTCGGGTGCATATTCATACCGGTCTATAAGATCTAATAATGGCAGGTCACACTTACAAGAATTACTAATTGTTAGTAAAGATCTTGATCGAAAATGATAACCAAAAGAACTATAGGCATAAAGAGTTAT
The DNA here is from genome assembly GCF_009727055.1 of Benincasa hispida. Lineage (NCBI taxonomy): Eukaryota > Viridiplantae > Streptophyta > Magnoliopsida > Cucurbitales > Cucurbitaceae > Benincasa > Benincasa hispida. The sequence continues at coordinate 62,390 of NW_024064924.1, read as the reverse complement.
TCTGATATAGTATTTGGTCAGGATTGTCTTGCTTCAGTGAAAGTTTATTTGACTGCCCCACAGTAGCAACTATTATGAATCACTGAAGTATCGTTGCAAAATAAATAAAGAAAAATTGGTACTTTATTTCTTTGCTAAAAGTAGGATTTAGATGCATAAGTTTAATAGAAGTTGTTTAAAAAATATTCAGCAATGTCAAATTCAATTATACAACTGCTTGCTTCTGATAAGTTTAACGGAGAAAGATAATCAAACTGGAAATCCAACATTAATACGATATTAGTTGTGAATGATTTGAGGTTTGTGTTGACAGAGGAATGTCCTCCAGTTCCCAGTACAACAGTAAACCGAAATGTTCGGGACATCTATGATCGGTGGGTTAGGGCTAACGAAAAAGTCAGGGCTTATATCTTAACAAGTATATTCGATGTACTTAATAAGAAACATGAGATAATGTCCATTGCCCATGAGATAATGGCGTCGCTTCAAGAGATATTTGGGCAACCGTTACCCTCTGTTCGACATGAAACCATTAAGTATGTTTGTAGAACTCACACAAAAGATGGTACCAATGTTAAAGAACATGTTCTCGATATGATGGTCTATTTTAATATTGTTGAGGCTCATGGGGCAATGCTAGATGAAATCAGTAAAGTCAGTATGATATTAGAATCTCTCCCGGAGAGTTATCTACCTTTCAGAACCAATGTTGTTATGAACAAAATTACTTACAATTTGACTACGCTGTTGAACGAGCTACAGACATATCAGTCAATGATGAAACTTAAAGAAAGTGAAGTAAATGTTATTTCACGATCTAAAAATTTTGTAAAAGGTTCTACATCTAGAACAAAACCCACTGATAAAAAGAAGTTTGTTCCTTCTTCTTCAAAAGAAAATGTTATACAAATGAAGAAGAAGGGTAAAGGGAATAAGAAAACCACTACTAAGAAAAACAAGGTTCTCAAAGGAAAGTGTTTCCATTATGGAGAGGATTGACATTGGAAGTGTAATTGCCCAAAGTATTTGGTAAAAAAGAAAGCAGAAAAGGCGAACCAAGATAAATTAGATTTACTAGTAGTTGAAACAATGTCTAGTGGAGAATACTCACCTAACTTGGATAATAGATTCAGGCATCAAATCATGTTTGCACTTTTCTACAAGAAACTAGTTCTTAGAGACAACTTTCTGAACGAGAAATGACTTTCAAGGTGGGAACGGGAGAAATCATTTTGGCTCTTGCAGTGAGAGATGTCAAGCTATTTTCTGGAAAATCTTTCATCTTACTTAGAAAGGTATATTATGTACCTAAGATGAAAAGAAACTTAATCTCTATTTCCTGTCTGCTAGAAAATATGTACAAAATATCTTTTAAATCTAATGAAGTGTTTGTTTTTTCAAGAGGTGTTCATATTTGTTCTGTAAGACTTGAAAATAACTTGTATATATTAAAACCAACTGGAGCAAAGGCCATTCTAAATATAAAGATGTTTAAAATGGCAGAGACTCAAAATAAAATAAAAAAAAACGAAAAATTTCTCCTAACGTCTATCTTTGGCACCTTGGACTTGGTCACATTAATCTCAAGAAGATTGAGAGATTGGTCAAAACGGTCATCTAAGTCAGTTAGAAGATAGTTCTTTACCTCCATGTGAATCATGTCTTGAGGGAAAAATGATAAAAAAAATCTTTTTCTCGAAAAGGTCTTCGTGCCAAAGAGCCTTTTGAACTTATACATTCAAACCTATGTGGTCCGATCAGTGTAAAAGCACGAGGAGGCTATTAGTATTTTGTTAGTTTTATTGATGATTACTTGAGATATGACTACATTTACTTAATAAGCCACAAGTCTGAAACTCCTGAAAAGTTCAAAGAATTTAAGACCGAGACAGAAAATTATTTAAGTAAAAGAATTAAAACACTTCGATCTGATCGAGGTGGTGAGTATATGGATTTATAATTCCAAAACTATCTAGAAAATCATGGAATTCAATCCCAACTCACAGCATCTGAAACACCACAACAAAACGGTGTTGCAGAAAGGAGAAATTGAACCTTGTTAGACATGGACCGATCAATGATGAGTTATGCTTAGTTACCTCAATCTTTTTAGGGGTATATAGTACATACTACAGTATATATTCTAAATGTTGTTCCTTCAAAAAAATTTTTAGAAACACCGCATGTTTACATCATTTCCGTATCTAGGGTTGTCCAGCACACGTGTTGATACAAAATCCTAAGAAATTGGAAACACGTTCGAAGTTATGCCTCTTTGTAGGATACCTTAAAGAACCAAAAGAAGGACTATTCTATGATCTCCAAGAAGACAAAGTATTTGTATCAAAAAATGCTACATTCTTGAAAGAAGAACATGTTAAAAATCATCAACCTCGCAGTAAACTAATATTACAAGAAATGACCAAAGAAGCTATAGAAAAATCAACAAGAGTTATTGATCAAGCTAGTCCATCAACAACTATTGTTGCCCCGTCACATCCTTCTCAAGAGTTGAATATGCCTCAACGTAGTTAGAGGGTTATTTAGCAACCCAAACGCTACATGGGTTTAATAGAAGCTCAAAACATCATACATGATGATGGTTTAGAGGATCCATTAGCTTTAAAAAGGAAATGGAAGATGTTGATAGGAAACAGTGGATAAAAGCCATGGACGTTGAAATGGAGTCAATATACTTCAATTCTGTCTGGAAACTCGTAGATAAACTGCATGGGGTTAAACCTATAGGTTGCAAATGGATCTACAAAAGAAAACGAGACCAAAATGGCAAGGTGCAAACCTACAAAGCCAGACTCGTGGCAAAAGGTTTTACCCAAAGAGAATGGGTTGATTATGAAGAAACGTTTTCTCCTGTTGCCATGATAAAATCTATAAGAATACTTCTATCCATTGTCGCATATTATGACTATGAAATTTGGCAAATATATCTCAAGACAGCTTTTCTAAATGGCCATCTTGATGAAAGTATTTTTCTGTCTCAACCAGAAGGGTTCATCGAATAAAGACAAGAACAGAAAGTCTGTAAGCTTAAACGATCCATTTAAGGTTAAAGCGAGCTTCAAGATCCTAGAATATAAGATTTAATACTGCAATCAAATCTTATGACTTTGAACAGAATGTTGACGAACCTTGTGTATACAAGAAAATAGTCAACAAGACTGTAGCATTCTTAGTACTTTATGTCGATGATATCTTGCTCATTGGGAATGAGACAAGCTTCCTTGCTGACGTAAAGAGATGGTTACCAACACAGTTTCAAATGAAAGATATGGGTGATGCTTAATACATTCTAGGGATACAAATCTTTCAAAATCGAAAAAATAGAACCTTAGCACTATCTCAAGCATCTTATATTGACAAGATATTGTCAAGATATAATATGCAAAATTCCAAAAAAAGGTATGTTACCTTTTAGATATGGAACTCATTTGTCAAAGGAACAGTATCCTAAAACACCTTAAGATGTTGAGGAAATGAAAAGAATTTCATATGCATCTGCAGTTGGGAGTTTGATGTACACAATGTTATGTACACGTCCTGACATATGCTTTGTAGTTAGAATTGTCAGCAGGTTCCAATCCAATCCAAGACACAGTCATTAGACTGCTGTAAAAAACATCCTAAAGTATCTAAGAAGAACGAGGGACTATATGCTTGTGTATAGACCTAAGGATTTGATCCTTAATGGATACATTGATTCTGATTTCCAGACTAACGTAGATTCAAGGAAATCTACTTCAGGATTAATTTTCACTCTCAATAGAGGAGCTATATTTGGAGAAGCATTAAAAAAAGTTGTATCGCTGACTCCACGATGGAAGCAGAATACGTAACTGCATGTAAAGCCGCTAAAGAAGCAGTATGGCTACACAAATTCTTGGCTAAATTGAAAGTAGTTCTGGATATGTACCTACCCATCACACTGTGTTGTGACAATAGTGGTGCTGTTGCCAACTTAAAAGAACCAAGGAGTCACAAATGTGGAAAACATATTGAGAGAAAGTACCATCTATTTATCATTTTTTTTATTACAAAGCATAACTGAGCTATTACAGTTAAGAGTGTTTTATGCAATACATTATCGTTTATCAATTATGAGGTCAACTTTGCACGATTGTTTAGTCTCTATAAACGCTATCGCTTATTGAAACTCTTTCACTTGATAGCTTTTCCGTGAGTTCTTTCTGAATGAAATAACTTCTAAAATTAGGAAAGCATTTTTCCTTTTATCTCACGGTTACCATAAAACTTCCAATAACCTCCCACTCAATCGGTTATTAGAGAAAAATAATTAATTATCATATAATTAATATATTATAAATAAATATGATAACCAACTTATCATATTATATTTATAACCTATAGTTTTAATATTTTATCATATAAAACATATAAACCATAGTTCTTTTTCTATTTTATGGTACTTCATGTAATCATATTTACATTAGTTCCTCCACTTGATGTATCTCATACATCACACCAACTATATCACATATAATTAAATTTCCTTTTGTTAATTTGAACACTTCAAAATAACCCCAAAATCTGATTCTCAACTTGAATCCATTGAGCTACCAAAGGGATCTTATGGATCTGTAGCTTGAAGCTCCAATGGTACATGAATAACTGACTAAACTCTTTAATCACGGGATCCGCCATCCATTAACTGTTGGGCACTCTACTAAAGACCGACAACTACACTCTTCTCACTATAGATATATTTTTGTGTCCATATTAACCAATCAACAGTGTGATAACCCTGCACAGATCGCTCAAAGTATAGCTAGGCCAATTTACCGTTTTTCCCTTGTAGTTACATCTAACTTCTTAAGTATCATTGATTCCTCTAATGAATAATAAGTCATAGTCCTACTATGACTGGGTCCTCTCTTCCAAAGAAAGGATATGGCCATTATGTTCAAGACCCAGAATCAGCCCTTAAGGGAGTAATCTATCTACTTACCCCTACTTCTGGGAAGGAGTGAATTCTGTGTCATTGAGTTCCTAGTTCCCTAATCAGACAAATCTCCAAAAAGGTAGGCTTGTTGAGTTGGAAATCTGGTCATTCTCACCCATATTAATCAAAGGACTGCCCTCATAGGCAGGGGTTCCCAAAATACTCAGGATTAAGGTCATGTCACATATGGTCATTTTAGTGAGATGTAAGTTGCAATTATAAACGACGTTATATAAAGAGACAAATCATCTCGTGGTCTCGTCTTATACAAACTCTTTGTATATGACACCCTCGCTCGCATGTCTCCACATGAATGGTCAGGATCAGACCATCTGTAATAGTTCACAACATTTGTAAACCTCTACAAAATGGACCGTATCCGTTGTGTCACCAGGATTAAGTATTCCACCTTTATCTTTATACTATAGACCATTTAGGTTATTACTTATGGCATGATCCACTTGTATATCTCATATACATACTAAGTTTATATAAAATAACCACGAATCCTTGTTTATTGGATATAAGTAAATGCAAATAAAATAACTCTTATTTTATTAATAATAATGTGTACAAAGTTTACAAACTCTGAGACACCGAGAGAATTAAGACACCAATCCCAACATTCACAGCATATACTTTTTCTCTCCACCACTTACGTGAAAAAGTGAGATTGGTATTCCAATATAGGGATTCTTGATCCTTTTTTCTAGAAGACAAAAAAGTGTGTGTGTGTGTGTGTATGTGCGCGCGCGTGTTTCTGTATTTTTCAAAATAAGTGTTCTATGTAATCCTTCATCCTCTCCATTCCCTTAATCTAAAATAGCCAGAGCCTACCACTTCTGGATCTCTCATCCTAGAGAATACCAAGGACGCTTTCGTGGTTGTGTCAATTGAAGATCGAAGGATTCACTTTTGAAAATAGTTGTATATTATTTTCAAATGCATGATCTCGTTCTTGTTTTTCTGTAAAATCATTTTTCAAAACAAATGGGATTTGGGACAATCCCTCTTCCGATCATGATTCCCCTCACTAGGGTTCCTTCACTTAATTGGTGGAAGCATAATAGTCATCAGTTTGAGATTCTTAGTGCACTAAGTAAAGATATATTGGCAATCCCAGTATCGACAGTAGCATCTGAGTCCACTTTTAGTACTGGAAGACGTATAGTTAACTCATCACGTTCTTCATTGGCTCCTCGAACCGTCGAGGCTCTTATATGTACTCAAAATTGGCTCAGTTCTAAATCAATAGATATTGATCTTTACAAACAATTCGAGGAAGACTCAACGGTTGAAGAAGGTGTTGTATTGGTTTTACTTCTTTTTTTCTTTTTTGAAAATTATTAAGATAAAAATTGAGAAATCATAAACAATATTGACTTACTATTATTATTTTTGCATATTTTCTAATTTTGTAGGATTCAAAATGATCATGGATGAGGAAAAATACATTGAAGACTTTGAAGACTTTTCAACTTTGACTTCTTAGTTTGGATTTTAATTTGGACTTGTATTTCCTTTTTAATTTGGACTTGTTATGTATTTTTCCTTTTAAATTTGGACTTGTTATGTATTTCCTTTTTTCATTTGGACTTATGTTATGTGGTGTGTATTTCTTATGTTATTTTGGACTTATGTAATATCTAATATATAGTATGTAAGATGTATTTTCTATCTTGTTTGGTGGCTAGATGTTATGTCTTTCAGACTTTGACTTATGCAATATGTATGAGAAAAAGAAATTAAGAACATGACTTAATATGTATTTGTATGAGTCTATGACTTATTTTGTACTTATGTAATATGTATGATTCTTTTCTAATATTTTTGTTTAAAACACTGATTTTAAAATAATTTTCAATGGCACTTAGTAGCCCTAGATTAGATGTACAGCCCTAGTTGTGGTCCACATCTAACAAAATAAGGAAGATTGAGTCCAAATTTGAAGTTCCTAATCAAATGACCAACACCAAGCATTACCATACCAAACACCATTTCAATTTTTAACAAATTTTAAACAAAACGAAATCATTATAATTTGGATAAGAGATGAGGAAGGAAGAAAGGAGAGAGTGAGGAGGCAAATGGAAAAAAGGGGGGAGAAAGAGAGAGAGAAAAGAAAAAGAAAAAAAACCACCAAACCGACCGACTGACCCAACCGGTCGCCAACTGATTTCCAAGACAGAATTTTTGCTAATTGGTTCCAGAAGTCAATTTTCGGTGTCAGTTTTGACCGACCCATGTACAACCCTACTGTTTTCCTCTTTCCTTTCTTCCTTCTCTTTTTTTCCTCTTTTTTCCTCTTCCTTTCTTCTTCTTTTTTTTCTTTCTTCTTTCGTCTTTTTTTTTTCCTTTTTTGTTCTTTTTTTTCATGTTATTTTCTTTCTGTTTTTTCTTTTTTTCTTGTTTTTTTTCCATATTTCCCCTTTTTCTTTTTTTTCCTTTTTTTTCTTTTCTTTTTATTTATTCTTTTTTTTCCTTTTTTTTTTTTTTTTTTGAAAGAATCATACTTTTTGTATACCCCTGGTGGATATATCCTTGAATGTTTGACATGCTTACCCCTCTTGCAATGAGATCATCACCAAAGTTACTCACAACCTATTAGACTCTAGATACATCCCCTATATGGGTGATTATATGGTCAGCTCTACCAATAACAATCTGACTCCTGCTAGATACAACACCTATGTGGGTGACTCTGTAACTTGCAGATGTGGTCGCCAGATTCACCAATAACAATCTGATTCCTACTAGACACAGCCTTTATATGGGTGATTGTGTAGCCTGCAGGGGTGATCACTAGCTCTGCCAACAACAATTTGATTCCTGCTAGACACAACCCCTATGTGGGTGACTGTGTAGCCTGTAGGGGGTGGTCGTCAGCTCTGTCGCATTTATTTTATATTTATTCACTTGCGCAATTTATTACTTTCCTTATTCTTTTCTTTTCTTTTTAACATGGCAAGTTACTCTCTTTTTTTGGAGGGTGGAGAGGGAAGAATAGAACGAGCAATAGTTCAGAGCTTCAATTTTATCGTTCCTCTTATAAGCATGATTTTAATCTACGACCTGAGGATTTGTCAGTTTTAGCTTGAGTCCTTGACTTTATTGTTCCGTCGGTTTCAAGCTTAGTGCTCTACTAGTTTTGATATCAACATTCCAATGGCTATCTTAGTGCACAACCTGTGGATTCAATTGGATTTGGCTTGAGTCCTTGACTTGAGTGTTCGTTGGTTTCAAGCTCAATGTTCTACCAGTTTCGATTTCAGCATTACATCGGCTTCGATCTTAGTGTGCGACCTATGGATTCAGCTGGATTTGGCTCGAGTTCTTGTTTTAAGCGTTCTGTCAGTTTTAAACTCAGCGCTCTGTCGGCTTTGATCTCCGCGTTCCATTTGCTTCAATCTTGCAGATGTGATGAAGCAAAGCAAACTGAACCTTTTCTTGAATATATGAAAAAGTTTGGCAATCCGGACGTGCAACCAGGTAGATTAGACTTGACCGTGTCGATGAAGCGAAACAAGACAGACCAGACTTGATTGTGCAATTGAGGCAGAGTCAGGCAGACAAGACTTAGTCTCATGCATGAGGCAGCACCTTGTAGATCAGACTTAATCTCACATATAAGGCGGAGCTAGTTAGATCAGACTCGATCTAATAAATGACGCAAAGCCAAGAAGACAAAACTTGATCTCGCATATAAGGCAGGGCTAGGAGAATCAGAATTGATCTCACTTTTGAGATAAAGCTAGATCAAACTTGATCTCACACATGAGGCAAAACCAGGAGGACCGGACTTGATTTCGCATATGAGGTGTAACTAGGAAGACCAGATGCAATCTTGCAGATGAGGCAAAGCCAGGCTGACCAGATTTGATCTCGCATATGAGGAAAAGCCAGGCGGACCAGACATAATCTTGCAAATGCAGCAGAGCCAGACTGATCGGACTTGATCGCATATATGAGGCAGAACCGGGTAGACCATACTTGATCTTGCACATTGGGCAGAGCCAAATAAACCAGACGCAATCTTGCAGATGAGGTGTAGCCAAGCTGACAAGACTTGAACTCACATATAAGGCAAAGCCAGGAGGATTGGACTTGATATCGCATGTGAGGCGAAGCCAGAAAAACCAAACTTGTCTTGCAGATGAGGTGGAGCCAGGCCGACAGGACTTGATGAAGCAAAGTCACATCGAACTTGTCTTTATGTCAGTTGCATCATACTTGATTTTCCACCTTCCATATCGGGCTTGACTTTTCGTCTTTTGCATTAAGCTTGACTTCACGACTTAAGGATAAAGCCTCCGAACTTGAGCATGAAGATTAATCCTTAGAACTTGAGCTTGATGAAATGTTAAAGAAGCCCCCTCACTTGAAATTGAAGAAGCATCGACGAACCCTTCGTATTTGATTTTGAAGAAGGCTTTGCAAAGCCTTCGAGCTTGCATTTGAATAAGCCTTGATGAAACCTTCGAACTTGAATTTGAGGAAGTATCAATGAAACCTCTGAACTTGGTTTTGAAGAACTTCTAGACTTGAAGATGAAGCGTTGAACTTTAGGTGAGCAATGCCCTTATAAGCATCTAACTTGCAGTGTTTTGCTTTTAGTGTTGCACTTCTTTGATTTGCTTTGTTGCCCCCAGTGAGGCACCTTCAATTCTTAGTGACATTCTTTAATAAGAATGAACACTCATCAATTTCCTAGTATCGCACTTTATGTGGTTATGACATTTTTTTTTAATGTGTGTGCAACTGTACTTAACGTAGTTTGTAAAGAGTTTTTTTTTTTTTTTTTTTTTGGTGGGGGGGAGAGGGGTCATTCACCTTTTAAGCTCATGCGATAAAGAGCTTCTACATTTAAATTTCAAAAGCTCTTATTTCATCATGGCTTTGATCATCCTTTTCATTTGTAGGATTCGTCAATATGATGAGTTTTGGCTTCACCATCAAGAAACCTTTTGTATTTATATCAACAGACAACTTCCTCTTTATGCGTGAAAGAACATGACTATGAATCTTCTCATCGTTGTTTTCTTCATGAAATGGTTTTTCTTTCAAGGTTTTCATCTTTTTCATGTTGATCGCTTGTCAATTAAAGACGATAAAAAATAGATGTTGAAGGTTGATCTTTCTTTGATGTGGAGATACTTAGCCTTTTGAATGCTGAAGTTCAAGTGAAAATATATGTTGGACATTGGTTTTCTTCTTCCATCATGGTCTTACTCAATCTTTGGAAGAATGAAGATCGAGTAGTTGAAGGCTTGATACAAACGAAGACAGAAACTCTTTACTCAGTTTCTTTTTGAATCATTGACTTCTTCAACAGTTATATGGTTGTTGTCGACTTCCACTATGCTGACAGTGTGACATGCAATAACTTATGATACTTCCTCTGGATGATTATTAAGGAAGTTTCTGGAAAAATTCTGCCAAAGTTACCGACCATCAAAGCTGAGGGAAGTCCTCGTCTTCTTCCTTATCAGGCTTAGGCTTCCATGTCATTTTTTGTCTTTTTTTTTTATGAGTCTTGTTCCCTTTTCTATAGCTTTGATAGGAGCACAACTCTTTTTGGGTAGAATTTTGTTGTCTTCTTTCTCAACGAGTCACAACTATCCACCCTTCGTTGTCATCTTCAATAGGATCATCTTTGCTTCGAAAATCTATTGTTAATATCTTGTTGGAACTGAACGACTATAGGCTTGAAGGTCCCAAATTGGATGAAGTTTTCTCTTTGATCATAAGACGCAGACGGTGTTGGAACACTTGAAGTCGTTGCTGCTGCAACATGATTTATTTGAGTTATTTCATCAAGATCTAGCTCAATCTTCTTTTCACGAGCCAACTTCAAAATTCTCTTTTAACACAAAGCATGTTTCCACTGGGTGAATAATGACCTGGTGATACTTGCAATAGTTAGGATCGTCTAGTTTTCCTAATTGCTTCGACCCCTTGCATTCTGGAAACTGAATGAGTTGTTTCTCTAATAATTGTTCCAACATGTCTGCAATATCAAAGTCAGAGAATGAATAAACTTTTTCCTACCTTTCCTTAAGAGTTGGACGACGTTTCTCACCCTCATTGTGTTTTCTTTCAAATTTTGTTTGTTTTCCTTTAGAGAAAAAAATTAGCGGGGTTGTATTGAAAACCATAGATTTTGTTATGGTACTATTCACAATCCTTTCAGTGTCTTTGATTTCTTTCTTATACTTTCTCCCTTTAGAGATTAGGAAATCTTTAATACCCCTGTTAACAATGCTCAGCTCTATGTCATGAGCGTGTGTTGCCAACACCTTAAATGTACGAGATTTTATTCCTTATAGGATGTAGAGAAGCTCTCAGTGCATGCCTTAGGTGCACATCTTCACGGCAGATAATTCAGTGAGTCTATCTTTGCAATCCAAACTTAGAGCTCTCCATCAATTGATATAGTCAATGACTGGCTCTCCCTTCCACTGCTTGGTGCTTGTTAATTCCATCATGCTGATGATACGCCTAGTGCTATAAAAGCAGTTGAGGAGCTTTTTTTCCAATTGTTTCCAGCTATCAATCACTTCTAACTCCATATCAGTATTGAAGGAACTCTAAAATTAGAGAACCAGTAAGCGGAAGAAGATAGTTCCAAACTCCATTGAGAAAGAACACAAACATTTACAGTAAAAAAGAACAAATTATGCATAGAGAGTAAATTATAGCATGCTTCTTAAAGAACAAATAAGGGATCGAGTAAAAAATACCTTTGAAGAACCCTTTCTTCACGTATCCCTCGATCGTTTAGCAACGCATACAACAACACGAACGCAACGGTCATAACTCGATTTCAACGAGCAACTGGAAGAACCTAGATCGTAATCGAGTGCAACTCGATCCTCGACCTCGAACACAACTGGACACTACCACTTGATTACCTTGATTCTCAGTGTGAGAATCTAGGAGTTGTGGGCTCTGTATGATTTTGGATAGAGGAATGGGAAGGTAAACGATCAAGTAGACGATCGAGTATGTGATCAAACGATCATGTAGAAGAAGAAGCCTATCGTATAGACTTGCTAGTCGATCATGTAAAAACGAGTACTATTGTATAGTAACTCGATGCTTAATCGTTTAGTCTCTGTTAAAATGTCGTGTAGTAAAACCTTCTTACTCGATAGTAAATTCTTTGTGAGATGATACGACTGAATTTGAAAAAACTCCTTTTTCTTTTTTATCTTATAGTTACCATAAAACCGTAAATAACCAACCACTCAAGTCGGTTATTGAAAAAAAATAAATATTAATTATCATATAATTAATAAATTATAAATAAATACAATAATTAACTTATCATATTATATTTATAACCTATAGTTTTAATATTGCATCATATGCAACATATAAACCATAGTTATTTTTCTATTTTATGGCATTTAATATAAATCATATTTATATTAATTCCTCCAATCAAATAATGTATCAAATACATTATATCAATTATATCATATATAATTTAATTAATTTAATTATATTATATATAATCAAATTCCCTCTTGTTAATTTGAACACTTCAAACTATCCCAAAATCTGATTCTCAACTTGAACTCATTAAGCTACCAAGGGGACCTTATGGATCTATAGCTTGAAGCTCCAACGGTACGTGAATAATTGATTAAACTCTTTAATCACGATATCCACCATCCGTTAACTGTCAGTCACTCCACTAAAGACCGACATCTACATTCTTCATACTACAGATTTATTTATGTGTCCATTGGATATAACCAATCAACAGTGTAATGACCCTTCACAAATCACTCGTAAGTACAACTAGGTCAATTTACCGTTTTGCCTCTGTAGTTACATCTAACTCCTTAAGTACCACCGATTCTTCTGATGAACAATAAGTCATAGTCTCACTATGGCTGAGTCCTCTCTTCCCAAGAAAAGGTGTGGCCACTATGTTCAAGACCCGGAATCAGTTCTTAAGAGAGCAATTTATCTACTTACCCCTACTTCGGGGAAGGAGTGAATTCCGTCTTGTGTAGCTGAGTTTCCAGCTCCCCAATCAGACGAATCCTCAAAATTGTAGGCTTATTGAGTTGGCAATCTGACCACTCTCACCCATAAAAATCAAAGAACCTCATAAGCATGAGTTCTCAACTCACTCAGGATTAAGGTCATGTCACCTATGGTCATCCTAGTAAAATGTAAGTCTCTATTATCAACGACGTTATATAAAGAGACTAATCATTTTGTGAACTGGTCTTATATAAACTCTTCGTATAGAATATCCCCATCGCATGTCTCCACATGAATGATCAGGATCAGACCATTTATAACACTTTACAACACTTGTAACATCTACAAAGTGGGTCATATCCGTAGTGTCACCAGAATAAGGTGTCCCTCCTTATCCATCTACTATAGACCATTTAGGTTATTAATTTAAACAAGATCCACTTGTATGTCTCTACATACTTGTTTAAATTTACATAAAATAACCTTGGATCTTAGTTTATTGGATTGAGTAAATGCTTATAAAATAACACCTATTTATTAATAACAATATGTTTACAGAGTTTACAAACTACGAGACTATCAGGAGATTTAGGACACCATTCTCAACAAGTATACCAATTGAAAACATTTCCTTTCAAGGTACGGACGAACTGTTTGACTAACTAGTCTCTCCTAGTTCCTACATTTTTGCAAGTTTCAATAAAATGAGCAACATATTATTTCAGATTGCTCTTTCCATCAAACTGCTGGAACTTTAGAGGTTGGTACCAAGCTAGCATTTTCAGGTTGTCGATTCTCTTGGTATACGACTTGGAGTACATAAAAAAAATTGCGACGGTCCTCCATACTGAGCCCTTATGGAGTTCATAATCATATCCTACAGTTGTTGAACTGATAGGGAGGCGACAGAGGTGGATTGTTGCGACTGAATTTCCTGCAAAACAGTCTTTCCTTTATCATTGGCTTCGGCAGTTGGAGTTTGACTCGTCTCAGCAGTTTCTCAAGCCTGTATTTGATCTCTTAAGGCAACAATTTCATGGTCTCGCTCCTAAATGGCTTTCATTAAGAGATTTATCTTCCCCTCCATCTTTGTCATGGCCGACTCAGTCGTTACGTCAATCATCATGACAGACACTACATCAAAATGTGATTATTTCTCTGATTAATCAGAAGCAGGAGCATAGTTGTCGAATAAGGGACTTTCTCTAATGAATATCCTGCCTTTAGGAGATTCTATCAGTTGTCCCAGATTTTCTCTATGAAGACAGAACCTTGTTCTTATTTCTGTATGATATCCTTTGAATAACTGCAAGTGATAGGTCCCGGGTAAGCATCGCTTACGACAATAACTTTGGATGCGACTTTCTTTGGTACCATTTTTTGATTAATTGATTTGGATAACAAGAGAGAGATGAGAGGCAGAGAGGTCCCACCGGGTGTGCCAATTTGTTTGTACGAGGTTTCCAAAGAAATTTGTTTCGTGAAGTTGAATTTGGTATTTGTATTAATTTCAGTATAGTGAATACAATCTCTAATACTAAATCCTTTTATGCTTTCAAAATAAACTATAATCTTTAAGCTGGTTGATCTTCTTAGACGATCGGCCTTTGGGTTTGTTGATCTTCTTGGATGATCGATCTTTAGGCTTGATGATTTTCTTAGAGAATCAGTATTCGCACGAGACTTCTAGAGAAACATATTTCATGGAGTTAAACTTGTGTTGATAGATTTGATGTAGCTATGGTTCGATCTCTAGTACTTGATCCTCTAGTTCTCTCTCGGTTGAATGCGTACGCTTGATGTATGGAAGTGGAGTGTGTGGATGTTCTTGAAGTTAGATTCCTTGAAGAATGTTTTCAATCTTCAAGTCTAAACAACTTCAGAAGTCAATGAGTCTTCTGATTGTAGAAAATTCTCTTTAGACTTTCTAGAGTGTAGAATTGCTGACCCCCACAAATGAAAAGAACTCATATATTTATAGAGTTCTCAGATGAGCTTTGTGAATTTGACTTGGTTAATCCATGGATCTGGCCTTTGGACCCAACTAATTAGATTTAGGGCTTATTTGACATTTGGTCAAATTAAGTTTTTTTTTTTTTTGTTCAATTGGACTTTAGCCCAAATAATAATGTCAAATTGGACTAAATTAATTTTATTCAATCTAGCAGTCATGATGAAAACATGTGACATCATCAAAATTCGCCAATTTATATCTTCAATTTTAATTTAGGACACATGTCAACTTTTAATTAGTCCCAAGTTCAATTATTTGTAATTTCGTAATTAATATGATAAATGACGTGGTAATTTGCGCTTGGTGCAAAATTTTTCATTCAACCCCAAATTTTCAAATTTTAATTACAAAAATACTATAATGAACGAAAAGAATATTAATTTAAAATATGGTTTGAAATTCAAATGACAATATTTTTTAAAAAATATAGGCTTCTTACCTTTTTGCGCGCTAAGCCCGCGTGAAAGGAAAGAAAACCCTTTCTCCAATTTGGAAAAGGGTGAGAAATTTTTGCATTAAAAAGGAGTTCATCTTGCAAATGACATTAATGTACAAAAAATAAGTATATATATATATATATATATATATATATATATGCAAATATAAGATTTATATGCAAATTATAAGATATATATAAGACTTGAAAAATAAGATATTATATAAGGTTATTTTCAAATATAGAAATATGAATCAATTTATTTTATAAATAAAACATGTCACTGTCTATTAAGCACCATTAAAAAAAAAAAAAAAAAAAAAAAAAAAAAAAGTTCCGCGAATCAAAATACACTTAGAATATTCATAAACCAAATTATAACAAATTTAAAATCCAAGAACTAAAAACCATATCTAAAAATTTAGAAACCAAAATAGAATTTAAACAAAATTAAATCCCCTTGATTTGAATGATGGGAAGAAAAAGAGAGGGAAAAAACAGTAAAAGGACAAATTTATTCGTTAATTTAGGTCTCCTGATAGATTTATGACTTAAATACTTTAGTTTTGTTACACCTAACATCAACTTTGGGTCACAACCAAAAGATTCCCAACAAAAAGGAAAAGATAAAGAAAGATGCCACGTTCTTTTACACTGCCCACTCCAAAAAAAAAAAAAATCTCTCTCTCTCTCTCTCCTCTTTTTTTTTTCTCCCTTTTTTCTTCATTTTATTTTGTGAAAAGTGTAGTTTCTTTTCAGCTCCCACAAACGACATGCAGAACAGTCCACTAAATTAACTCGACATGTAGTTTTGTGTCGAGAAATTGACCATTGATCATTAATCCCAAAAAATAATAATGAAGAAGGTTAGGCAAGAAATGCTTGGCTTTTTACACGTCTTAAAGTGGTATGGCTTGTTTTTAAAAACATTTTAAAAAATGGGAAACAAAACTAGGGAACAATAAGTAGAACTTAATTTTCAAAAAAACAAAATGCAAAACACAACCCATTATGGCAAATGTAATTTTCCTACAGTATAATGTATGTAAGTATGCTATTTCTAAATATGTTGTAAGAAACGAGAGATAACTATTGAGATTGCTATTTTGGAGGCTTCTTCTGTTTTTAGAATCCATCATAAAGCTAAGCTATCTTCCATCGTTAGTAAGCAATTGGGAGAAAACTTTGGTTGTACTTATGTCTGAATAATTGCCAGTACCTTCATCTGAATGTCTCCTCAAGTTGCTCGGATGAATAGCTGTGGATGTTGGAAAGTCGGAGTCATCAACGTTAACAGGTTCCGATGGTTCGTTTGGTGGCCCGATTTGTAGTTGAAGAACATATTCCAAGTTCCATAAGACATCCCCCATGGTTGGTCTGTCAATACCATAGTCAGCCAAACATTTTTCTGCTGTTTCTCCATATTTCTTTAACGAATTCGGATTGATTTGCCCGACCAAATGTGGATCGATAATCTTTTCGAGCATCCCTTTCCTTTGCCAATGCAATGCCCATTCCGCGAGATTTACTTGTTCCCTAGCAAGCAATGGATCAACAGCAGGCCTAGCACAAAGAACTTCAAAGAGCACTACTCCAAATGAATACACATCTGACTTATCAGTGAGTTGTTGTCTTCGAAAGTATTCCGGATCTAGATAGCCAAAGCTGCCTTTTACTCCAGTACTAACATGTGTCTCGTCGAGACGAGGTCCTGATCTCGAAAGACCAAAATCAGCAACCTTAGCAACATAATTCTCATCCAGTAAAATGTTGGTTGACTTGATATCGCGGTGGATGATGCCCTGTGCAAAACCAGTATGGAGGTAGTGAAGACCTCTGGCTGCGCCAATGCAGATTTCGAGCCGTTGCTTCCACGACAATGGCGATATGACCGAACCGTACAACTGCTTTTTCAATGGACCTTTCTCCATATATTCATAAACCAGTATCATTTCTGACTGTTCATCACAGTATCCAACAAGCGAAACAAGATGGTGATGTCGAATCTTCGACAAGATGGCAATCTCTGTGTGGAATTCAGGAAGACCCTGCCGTGATCCTGGCACACCTCTCTTCACAGCAACCTTTATATTGTCCCGAAGAACCCCTTTGTAAACCATACCAAATCCACCCGAACCAATGATCAAACTCTTGTCGAAATTGTTTGTTGCTGACTGGATTTCATTGAAAGGGATCTTCAAGCTGTGATATCCATTTGGCCCAAAAGAGGCAAGAGTTGATCCCCTTGATAATTTACTATCAGAACTGCCTCCTCCATATGCCTGAACCGAAGTCCAGCCTGCGCTCTCCGCCCGCTTCGGCTTCGGTTTCTTCCTCCTCTTGCATCCCAAAGCAAGAATTGCAGCAACAACCAAACATAAACCGATAAATCCACCAACAACAGGACCTATAATAACCCATAAATTTCTTTTCCTCTTCTCAGTTTCTGAAAACATATCCTTAGCATTCACCATTTCCATGATCTCTGCTCCATTTAAGATCGCATTATATCTAAAAGAACTGCTCAGATCAGACGGTCCGACACTAATCTGAATATTCCCAAAACTACCAGAATCCACGATGAAATCAAAAAAATAAGGAGTTGAAAGCTGAAGGGAAAAAGATGACAAATCCATATCCCTATATGCAGGATAGCCATTGATATACACATTGAAATATAACTGATTAAGAGCAGAGCTAACAATATCACAGAAATGCAAGCGAACCAAGTGCTTCACGCCATTAGAATCCAATGGAAAGTTCCAGGTGAGGTTAAATTTTGCACCCGAAATTGAGTGGTCCTTGTTCATCTGCTGCGCCGTCATATAAACGATGTCCGGCGCGTCCTCCCTGGTGGCCCCGCCGGGCTGATAGTTCGGGGTGTGAAAAGTTGTGGCGAGCTTTGCCGCCGACTTTAAAGCCAGGTAAGGCTCATCGGGCACCCAAGTTCTCCATAAAGTGTCGTTAAACGGGGTCAATTTTGGACCCCCAACGTTAATTCTGTATTTGGTTTCCAAAACTTGTGATGTGAGTTTGTAATATTCTCGACCTCCATTAGAATCCACAAGCTTAGCTCCATTATCAGTAATAAGTTCTTTAGGGGCTGAAAATACTTCGATTGCATTCGCGAATCCAAAACCCGAACTCGAAGCCGGTTCGAACTCGATTTCAAGGACGTTGGTGTCAATTCTCACCATAAACTCTTTAATCACAGAATCATTAACATGAAAAATACTAGAAAGCAAAAATCCATTAGCCGAGATGGTAAAATTTGCAGAATGTAAAGCGAATTCCGGCGCCGAAAATGGCGAAAGATGGAACCGTAACAAGTGAGTACCGTTCTTCTTGATGTTGAACTTGTAGCTTGAGGCCCTGGTGAAAACTCTGGCTGTGTGATACAAAGAGGGAGAATGCGGAGATGGATTTCGATCGGAAACCGCCACCGATTTACCGGCAGTGAGAAAGTCGGATGCGGGTTTCAATGAATCGCCGACGAAGATGCGATTAAAGAAAGAAGAATTGGAGAATGAGCCGCAGCTGAGAAGGTAAATGTCAGAGGGAACAAAATCAGCAGAAAGAAAAGGAAGGAAAAAAAGAAGGAGAAGAAAGAGGAATTTGGAGATCCCCATGGGAGGCGGCAGACAGTTGCAGAGAAGGAAGAAGTTTAGCTTTAAAATGGAAATGGTTTGCTGTGGGAACGGAGCCATAGCCATAGCCATAGCAAAGTGAGAGTGAGGAGTGAAAAATGAAAATATTTGGAATTTGAAGGGCTAAATAATAAACAGCAATTTAAATTTCAACATTGACAGTTGTTATATATATTTGTAGCGCATATTTTATCAAAAAAGAATAACATAACATGAGACATGACTTCCCCTCTCTCTCTCTCCGTATCATACAATTTCTTTTCTTTCTTTGCCAAATTTTCATTTCTTGAAAGTTCGAATGATGATGACAGTGGGTGGTGACGTAGTATTACAATTATTAATTTATTGATAATAATTAGGACTTTTAAGTGTAATTAATTTTGTAAATCATTATGATGCTCTTAAAGAAAAAGGATAGAGTTGTTTATTGAAGAGATAATAAGTCTCATATTGACGTTAATAAAATAAAGGGTAATTCCTCTCCAAATACACCTGTGATTATGTGAATTTACTTCTTAAAATTTAAAATATATATATAATCTAAGAAAGTATTTGATTTATTGCAAAGCCCTCTGTTTAATCCAAACTATTTGTCTTATCATATATGTTTTAGAAACTTAAAACATAAATATTTGTCTAATAAATATATTGCATCACTATTTTTTTTTCCTTTTAATCTACTTTTAAACAATTTTAAGCTACGTTTAGCATTGTATTAGTTGTATCGGCATTTAAAAAAAATATTAATCGTAATTAGAATTTGGTAAAACATATCTAAATTAGATTCATTAAAGTCACTTTTAAAAACATATTAATTTAACGTTGACTTTAAAAACAATATCCTTCTAGCTTTTAGATCCACATAATTTTTAATTAATATTTAGTTTTTGATTTTATACTTTAAAAAGATGATCATTTTATATATTTATCTATTTCTCACTTAATCAAATCTGTTTATATTTTTCATGAGCTGGATGCATCATTTTTTTTATAAAAAAATACCATATTTATTTTTTAAATAGTTATTGTTTTCTTAATATTTAAAAATTAATCTACAACAAACCAAATTTATCATACTTAATAATTATTTAAAATTTTAAATTACAAAAAAAAAATTGATTTGATTATAAGCCTATTTTAGTTATTATATTTAAAATATAATGTTTTTGTATCTATTTACCAAACACTCTAATCTACTTTTTCAAGTTTAAGCTGGAATTTACCCAACATTATTTTACTTCTTTTCACAACACGTTTTTCCTAAAAATACAACTGCCAGCAATTATTTTAAGAGCTACAACAATTCTAAATGGAGTGATTTAAATTCACGTGTTATAGTGGTATATTTGAAAATTTTTTATTTTTACCTCTAAATTCGTCAAATTATTTCAATTTTACCTTAAACCTTTAAGATTGTCAAATTGGACCTAGACCTTGTTACAATTTTTACAAATTCTTTCACTATTTTCAACCAAAGAAAGAAAAAAAAAAAAAAAAACACAAATCTCTATATGATCACTATTTCAAGAAATTCAATGTTTGTACAAATTTTAGTTTGATTTGTGCGCAAATTAATCATTAATGACTAAAACACACAAATTTTAATAAAAACTTAACTCTCATACTATTGTATTCTTTGAAATTTAATTTATTATTATAGATGTGTTTTATAACTTATTGAACACATGTGAAAATACTTAATAAAAAGATCTTTCTAAACGAAAAATTTATTTAGGAAAAAATTGATTAATAAAAAGGTCTGTCTAAACATTCCTTTTCTAAGCTAAAAGCTACACTTAACTTTAAAGGATCATCTTAAAAAGTTGAAATTTTATATTAAAATGTAATACAACTTGAACTTTAGGGTTTAAAATTGTTTTTTTCTTTCTTAAATTATAATAGTGGTCACTTTTTTTTTTTTTGGTAGAATTTTCACATTAGCAATGATTATTTCCACTCATTTTCTATTGACCAAGTTTGGAAGTGGGGTGGATAATGGAATACACAAAGCATAAGAAGATTGAAGGGTTATATGGCAATTGCAGTGATTTGAAGGGTTGTTTTACAATTATAGTGGTCTGAAGATACATAATGATATTATTGATGTCAAATTAATTATAAAGATATGTTTTATATCATTATTTTATTGTCAAAATGAGCTCAACTAAGTGGTATTAACATACATTTCAATCCAAGAAGTCGGAGGTTCAATCATTTGCTCTATAATAATTGTACTAAAAGAACAATGATCTAATTATATTAAAATAAGAAGTGGTATTTCTTTTTTTAAAAAAGAAAAAAAAAAAAACTAATTTATCCAACTGAGTATAATATATAATACTTTGTATTTCAATATCTTTTTATATATATGTTTAAATTTCTTTCCCCTAATTCTTATCCCAATTTTCAACATCCAGGTTGTCATTATGCAATGGGTGCAATTGAGATGATTTGACATTATGAGAAAAAATCTTTCTGATCCAAAAAATTTAGGTTTTGTTTGTAATTATTTTATTTTTAATTTTTTGTTTTTGAAAATTAAACTTATTTTCTCCCTATTTATTACAATGATTTGCATGTTGTTTACGAATAATGGTTGAATTCTTAACTAATTAAAAAAAATTAAAAAAAAAAAAAAACCAACTTTTTAAAAGTTGTTTTTTTTAGTTTTCAAATTTTGACTTTGTTTTTAAACTATTGAAAAAAAGTAGATAAAAAAGTTGAAGGTAAAAATAGTGTCTATAGACTTAATTTAAAAAATAATAATAATAACAATAGTTACTAAATATTATCAAATTATTTCATTTGAACCATTAATAAATAATAACTCTAAACAATGAACAATAAACAATAACAGGGTATGAAATTGGTGTGATGTCACTCTAGATTTAGTCTGGATAATTCAACAACAACATGGTTAGATTATAGATTTCATTTATTATTTAACATAGTATTTAGAAGATAGATAGTTTTGACTTCTTCCATATTTTGTAAATAAACACATTATGTCATTTTGATCAATTAAGAGTTGTATATAGGTTTTTTTCTTTCTAAATTTATCATGATATAAGAATCATAAGATTTACAGTGTTTGTCCAGTGATAGAATTAATTTATTGTGTTTGGATCCCACCAAATATCATAGTGTCAAACATCACTTCTTTTTTTTTATTACGTTTTATCACTTACACTAAGGTTTAAACAATTATGAGTCACATTCACTTATGTCACTAACTTATAAATTTAATGAAAATGTTAAAATAAAATTTGATATATAGATTTGAAACTATATAGCAAATTGTATTACTTTACTCAAAAGTTAAATTAATATGTTTCCGTGTATGTATTAACATAAAGATAATTAAGGAAAAAAAATCCTTTCCTTTAGTTCGATGGTTGGATGACTCTGATTAGTAAATTAATAACCTGTTTTTAAGTTAAAATTTATTATCTAAATTATTCAACAACCATATATCATTCTACTTATTTTTGGAAAGATTTTGAGTGACTTTTTCTATTAACAATATTTTCTTTTAAAACAAATTATTATATCATAATATAGATTTGGAACTTATTTTGTATATAACTATATATAGGAAGGTTTTTGTGACTCTTTTCCAAGCGTGTTTATGTTTGATGACTCGTACTCATAAATGTATGAGTTTCACTATTGCTTCTTTTTTTAATATAATATATTGCGTTAGGGATGACCTTATCTATAATAGTGATGATTATCCCTATCAAGATTTCTATTTTTTTTATCCAAATATAATAAACGGTGAGAAAATTAAGAAAAACACATCAAACTAACTGTACACATTCGATAATATTGCATTAGAGATGATTATGTGTAGCTTTAATGTAATCTACCATTATTGTCATCTTATTTTTCTCATCCAAAAATACAATAAACTTTGAGGAGAGAAAAAATCATAATAAAATATGATGTTTGTATAAAATTAGAATTCATATATTCATGAGAATGAATCATCAAAACATTTGAAAAGGGAAAAAAAAATCATATATCTTGAGCATCCCTGCACTCAAAGTGAGGATGCATTAAATTAGGATGGAAAAGAACATCCATCCAATCAAAATGTGATGAAAATTTTTTGACCTTCGAAGGAGGTTCTACCACTAATCAGCCGCCTCGCATCTCAAACACTCACCCAGCTGCTTTTTTCCCCCCTCAACTTCCTTTTTGCAATAATTTCATATCTTGCTTATCCTTTTGAGAGTGGGAGGTTTTATTGAAATATTATAGGTTAAACAAATATTTGGTGAATTATGGCCGTTTTAAAATTATTTAGAGATTTATTATAGTTTGATAGTTTTTATAGCGAGGAAGAGAGTGAGAAGATTAAGTCAAATTTTCAAAACTTGACCTATAAATTTGGTAAAGTTTAGGATTATGACGAGTGTTGAAAACTCGACATATTGTCCACAACGTCTGGTCACATCCGTCAGACCACTTTTGACCCTTCGCCTTTATTACTTCTTAATCCGTGGGTTGACTTTTCAACACTTGACCTACACCTTTTTAAATCCACCACAAGCTTCCCAAATCACAATTTGTCTCTGCCTTCTATTATTATCTACCTGTCTTCTTCTCCTTCCAAAACTTATCAAAATTTGCTTTCTACCCATCTCTCTTATTCTCTTTCGAAGTTTTCTGACTCTGTCTCTCAGCTCATCTTTTTCCTTCTTCTTCCAAAAATTGTTATTAAATCCTCTTCTTCTCCACATTCGTTGATCAAATTGTGAGGTTTGTATATTTAAACTACTAAATTTCACATTTTTTAAATAATTAAAAATTTTATTCCTATTATCCTATTATTATATTTTTTTTATAATTTTTGTTGTTGTTTGGGAAACAAAGAACCAAAAAGAGATAACGTTCACTCAACAAGATTTTTTAAAATTAAAAATAAGTTATAGATCCATATTCTCATAATATTCTATTTTTTCGTAGTTTTTGTTTTTAGATAACAAATAACAAAGAAAAGAGGGACCGTTGTGACTTTGAGGGAAAAAAGTAAAACCTCTATTGAATTGGTGAGTTTACATTTTATTAATTACTAATTTTTTTATATATATTTATATTATTCTAAGATATACCATTTTAATTCCGATGTTTAGGAGGTTTTATCATGTTAATTTTGTTGTTATATGATATATTTATTATATATATAATATTTTACATTTTTTTTTTAGTATTAGTTGTATTTTAAAAAGCTTAGTAGTTTTTTTGGTATTGTAATACAAATTATTGTTTTTTATTTAAAAGTTTTTTTTATTAGTTTTTTTTAAATATTTTAATATTTTTGTTTATATTTTTGTTTGTTTTTGTTTGTATATAAGTTTGATAATTAGGAAGAATAATCCAGTAATGTTAGTAGTTTTTTATTTTTTTTTAATATCTACTTTTGAGTATTTTTTAAAAAGTTTAGTAGTTTTTTTTTATTTAATACAAACTATTAATTTGATGTGATTTTTTTTTATTTTTCTTATAATATGTGCTTGAGTGTTGGATTTTAGTAATTAGTTAGTTGATGACTTCAAGAATTTTATTATAGGTTTTTTTTAATATTTTTTAATATTTTTTTGGATTATTATTTTTTGTCTGTTTTTGTATTGTATTAAGTTTGCAGATAAATTAGTAATTGTATTGTTTGTCTTTTTTTTTTTTTTTTTTTTTTTACAGAAAATAACGGACAAATGTTTGGGATCTATATTGTTTACAAATGGTAATTTGATTGTTGGTGTTGATGGAGTTGATTATGACCGATCATCATGGGGGTTTTAACATAAATGTGAACGTGGACTTGTTTTTTTTAACAATTTGTTGAAATGGTAGGGATGTCACTTGGTGTAAATATGAGAGCAAATTAGTTAGAAATTGTATATACATATCCTAATATAATACCATCAGGATCAATAAGGTTTGTTCATTCCCTGTTCCTAATGAACAAGCAATGAACTTGATGTTCTCAATCGCAATGTTACTCCCAAATTTAGTGCATTTATATATTAATATGAGTAGGGTAGGATTGGATATAAACTTAAATGCACAACCTGTTATCTGTTTGAAGATCCTGAATCAGTTGCACCACCATGTGATTATGAAGATATGGTGGTTAATAATCAATATAGGGATTTTGGAACAGAAACAAATGAGGAGTTCGATTTTGATAGTCATGAACATGAGTTACCTTCAGATACATTCAATGATTTGAATATGAATATAATAGATAGCATTCGAGAACATGACCCAATTGTAGCACCTATGGATGTTGACAATACCCAATTGTATAAATGGATGATTTGTCAAGACAAAGAAATGCTACAACATGCAGTCAAATATTTTGCTATTAAGTATCATGCACCATATGAGGTTGTGGAATCGACATCGAAGATTTGGGCAATTCGGTATAAGAAGTGGGAAGAAGGTTGCAAATGAAGACTTCGTGCAATAAAGAAAAAGTCGCATGACTTATTTAAAATCATTAAGTATGTTGACCAACATACATGTTTTTACTCAAAACTTAGTCGAAGTCATGTACAATTAGATTTATCGACGATTGCACTAGAGTTTTGTGATGTTGTAAGAGAAAAACCGTCCATAAGCCTGACACAACTACATTCCAACATAAAAACAAATTTTGGATATCATGTTCCTTATCATAGGGTGTGAGAGGGCAAAAGAAAGACATTGGCTAAAGTGTTCAGTGATTGGGACGAGTCGTACAAATTGTTTTTCAAGTGGTTGTATATGGTTAAGTAGACTAATTCCCAAAACACGTGTGGAATGAAGACTAAATGAAATACCAACTGAATGACATGTCATTCTTACTTCTATATTATGGGTATTTGGTCATTGTATAGAAGTTTTTAATAGATGTCGGTCAGAGATTCAAATAGATGATACCCAGGTGTATGGAAAATATCGAAGAAAGTTACTGATTGCTATTGATGCAAAGGAGCATCTTCTTCATCTTGCATTCCCCGTTGCAAATGAGAATTCTGCAGACCTATGGGGATGTTCCTTGAAATATTTGAGAGAAATTGTTACACATGAAGAGGTGTGTTTAATTTTGGATTGACATGCTGAGTGAACAATTCAACAAATGGTTGGGCGAGACCAAAATGTCACCATCGATACTAAACCAGATACATTAAAGAATTATAATTAGTCAATACATATACATGTTTGATCTGATTCAACCTAATCGGGTACATTAATACTAAACCAAATTAAATTTTTCATACAAATTTTTAATGTATTTGTCTTTAATATTTTTTAATATACTATTTTAAATTTCAGATTATTTGAAAGCCTTGCAATGCTGCTGTGGACACTTTGTCCAATTTTTAGGGATGGCAACAGGGTCGGGACGAGGCGGGGATGCACTGTCCTTAATCCTTGTCCCCGCCCCATTCTCCATTTTGGGAGTCGGGGTCAGGAATCCCCTTTCGGGAATTTAGGTCCCCACGGGGAAAAATCTCCACTTTTTATTTTATTATTTTTATTATTTAAAATTAATTAAATTTAGTATTTACATTAAAATTGTAAAATTTATGCAAGAAATTAGTATTATTGTTACATATATTTGTTTAAATTAACAATTAAAAAATATTTTAAAGTTTTTATTATAAATTAATTAAAAAATAAAATTTATTATATTATAAAATAATAATTAAAAAAAAAAACAGTGGTGGGGGATCAAGGACGGGGAAGATCCCCTCCCCATCCCCGATTGGGGACCCAATTTGAATCCCCGATTTGACCCTCGTACCCGTCAATACCTGGGGATTCCTCGCCCCCGATGGGAGTTTGGGGACCCGAACCCGCGAGAAATTTTATCATTCTTACCATATTTCTGTACAACAATCAAAACATATGAGAAGAACTATGACTGACGATAAATCCTCCATATGTTTCACATTGACGAGTGGCAACTTCTTGACAGGTAATGAGACAATTTGGTTTGGATGTCCCATCGCCTTGTAATACTGAACCCTCATGAGAAATCGACGCGAAGAATACTGGAGATTTATCTGAAAAAGTTGCCACATTTGGTAGTATAAGGGCATTATCTGGCAAAAGTTTATTGGGGCAATTGGGGTTTCTATTGGGCAATTTGATAGGGATGCCACTCAAAATTAAATCAATTGATACAAGAATATTACAAGGCGCATTATTTACTTCGTCTAGAGTAGCTGTGGGTCATCTGATACATAAAAAAATATTATCTAATTATTTTTAATTTAAATTTATTTTAAATATTGCCTAATCATTTTATAATTCACAGAGATCGAACAACAGTAACTGCCGTAATTTTGCAAATGATCCAAACCAAGTTCTTATTGCAACAAGAGCTATATGAAGGAGATAAATTATATGTACGATATACCTATTGCTCATCCACCAGTTCCTAAACGTAAGAGGCCTGGTCGAGTAGAAGAGGATGAGTTTGATGAGGTGGTTCACAATGTGGAAGAATTGCATATTATGATGCAGAGCCATTCAAGTTATGTTAGTCCGATGATGTTATGCCAACATTTGGTTCAGGATATTATGATTCAGAGGCCGGTCCATTGTCTTCATACCTGCATGGACATGGGCGTGACTGTGGAGAGCATAATGAATATTTATACTATAAAGGGTAGAGGTACTCGAGCAACATCAAGAGGAACCAGAGCAACCTCAAGTTCACAGTCGACGACAATAGCCAGCTCGAAATTGACTACGTTCTCCTTGTAGGATAAATTGATTTTTTTTATCATTATTTTTAAATGAATGAGATACATTAAATTGTTGTATTAATATGAACATTTTAATTTACATTTTATTATTTTCAAAGGTGGTCGAGACTTATTAAGAAATATAATTGCATAGAGTACCTTAAACAAAGTAAAAGAATAACAGCGTTGGAAAGAAAAAAGAATAATAGTATGATTTTTTAAAAAAATGGTCAAGACTTCAACACTCGACATATATTTTTTTTAAAAAAAAATTCCAACCTTTGTCGAGTGTTGAAGTCTCGACATATAGAAATTTACAAAAGAAAGTGTACAAGTCAAATAAAAAGGCTACCACATTTCTTTAAATAGTTTTGAAAGTACGATATTGGGCTAATTAGTTTTAAAAAGTAGAATATTAATCCAATTTTACCTTGATAGTTTGCTTTTCAATAATATACTTTCTTATCCGAGTTTAAAAATTATATACTGCAATCAAAATTAAAATATATCAGCGATTTGTGAAATTTATTGAGTTATGTAAACAATATTCAATTGCATATCAAATTTAATTCTTTAAAAAAAAACAAATATTTCTAAATTAAAAAGCAATTCTTCCTCAACTTTTCTTTTGACATCATATTTTTGAAATAAAATATTATATTTTGCCTATTTTTCTAAGAGAGATTTTTTAAAAATAGAAAAATTAGGTGTACTATTTATACATAATAACAAAAAAAAAAAAAATAATAATCTTCTTTAATAAATGCTATATAGGTTGATAGAAATCTATCAATATCTATCAGTGATAGAAATTGATAGGAGTCTATCATTGATACTATGTTATAGACGCTGATAGCTTTTTGTTATTTCTGTAAATAACTTGACATTTTTTTCTATCGGTAAAAATTTTGCTTTTTTAATTATAATGATTTTAAATGATAAAATTGTTGTATATTCAAATATAATAGACTGTGATAGACACTAATAGACATCTATCAACGTCAGTGATAGACATTGACATTTTGTTATATTTGTAAATAAATTGACTATATTCGAAAACAACCCTTTGTTTAATCGACACATGGATAATTTTTTGAAAAAATATTTTGTGCATCCTCACCTTTTTTTAAATGTGAAGTATATAATTTTTAAATATTTTTATAATTCCTTACATTTTTAAAATGCAAGATCTGTAAAAATATACCATCGACAATAAAAAGGTACGTAAAAATTGCAAATGGAGACATCTGTACAATGTCAAAAGTAAGGAACGGTAGCATATATGTAGCATATATGTTAGGAATAGATTCAATTTTGAAATAAGTTGAAAAAAATACCATCTCATTAAGTAGTAATAATAATAATAATAATAATAATATAATAAAATAAATATTTAAAAAAAACACCTAATTTGGAGGGATGGGAAAAGAGTGTAATCCAACCCAACCCTCTATGAAGATTGTGAGTTGTATATCAAAAGAAAAATTATATATATATATATATATATATTAAAGCAGACAGTGTATTGTGGTGATAGGGAAATTTGAGTGGTGGGAATGGTGAGTGTGGGACCCAATATAGTGAGTGGGTGGGTGGATATCCTTTTCATTAGCAAGAAAAAATTTCATTCTAATTTTATCCTCCTATTATACTTATTTTATCACATCACCCTTCTTCTTGCTTTTCTTCTCTACCTTTCCCATAATTGATGGGAGCAATAATTAGACTTTCATTTTAAGGTTATAGTTATTAATGTTGAAGAAATTTAGGGGTTGTTTGGGATAATATAGGATATAGGGAGTTTTAATGTCTGTGAAATTCTAATCGAGTATGATCGAATATATTCAAGCATTAAGATGATATGATATAGGATGTGAAGATATACCATCTCATGTTGGGTCTTCAAACAACCCGTTGGACACTTTAAACATGGAAGCAGCTCATTAAAGATAGCTTCTTATTTCTTATCAATTCTAGTTGCATTAATAAAAGAAAGAAATACTCCTATAATTATGTGTTCAATTTAACTAATTTTAGAATATTAGAGTGTTTGGTGATAAATAGAAGAATAAAATATAATTTTGATCCATATATTTTAGTATTTGTACAATGTTAGTCCATATATTCTCAATATATTTTAAATTTAGTCATTCAAAGTTAATTTTTTATCGAAATTGGTTAAGTACTTATAATAATTTGGTCATTTTGGTTAAGTCTGTTCAATTTTAGTTTATATACTTTCAATTATCCAATTTTAGCATAATCTCAAATTTCGCTCCCAATGTTAGTTTATTGTTATTTTTTCAAAAACAGTTTTGTTATCTATAGAATTTTGAAAACATTCACAAAATTTATTTTCTTACATGAATTTTTTATTATTATTTAATCCATTTTAGTAAAAGTTATCTTTTAGTGATAAAATTTAAGATTTATTGAAAGTATGAGGACTAAAATTAGACAATTGAAAGTATATAGACTAAATTAAATCAACTTTAAAATATGAAACCATGATGGTATTTTTAACCTAATATTTTTCATGCAAGAGTATGTATTATATAAATATGTTTTTTTAAAAAAAATTTATAAGGATAAAAAACTTTTCTTTGGAAAAAAATCAATTGTAAAATAAATTTAAGATTCGTTGAAAATATACAAATGATATTTCAATTGAAAATATTTTTATGACGTGTGTTTTAAGAAAGAAAAAGAAAACATATATTTAAATTAGAAGGCAGGTTAAACTCACCACCAGATATGAGAGTAATTTTTTTGTTATACATGAAAATGAGAAGAGAAACACAGCCTATCCATTTAGCAAGGAGATGACCCAAAAAAGGAATGGCCGCGAGGAAAGGCCCAACCTAACATATTTTTACATCAAAATATCCCAAATATTATTTTTAGATCTCAAAATATTTTCTTAAAAGAAATTATTATTCATATTAAAATTTTCACAAATGTCAAACTATTTATAGAAATAGCACGAAAAAAAAAAAAACTAAAGATAGAAATCGATAGAAGTCTATCAATCTCTATCAATAATAGAAATTGATATAAATTAAAAATGATTAAATTTTGTTATTTTGTGTAAATAATTTATCTTATTTTTCTATTTTTGAAAATCTCCAATTATTCTTTCACCATTATACTTTAACATTTAATCCTTGCACTTCAAGAAATCAAAAGTAGTCTTGCTCATTATACCATGATTAAAAAGAGTTGCATTGACAATAAATAACAAAACAGTATTTAGTGTATCTCAGACAATATCTATTTCTACGATCCCCACTTTTATTACAACATATAAAAGAAAAATTAAAATATTTTAAAAAAGAAGTAAGAAGGTTTTTTTACATAAAAAATTATGATTGAACAATTTGATGGAATGCACAAAAATAGGTACGACTTGTGATGCAAGTAAGAATTTTTCTAAAATAATAGCTATCCCATTTGACATAACATTGTAGTTACTAAAATATGAGACAAAATATATTTTCGACTCTCCTGAGTTCAAGCAAATTTTTAAGTTTTGGTTAAATTGTTGATGAATTTTTAAGTTTGTGTTTTAGAGAACCCTAAGTTCTAACAAATATTTAATGGGCCCCTAATTTTTTTTAAAATTTTATGTCCAATAATTTTTAAATCTATTCTATTTTGGTCTTTAAATTTTTAAAAATATCTGTTTTAGTCCCTAGATTTTGAATATTATTTTATTTTGGTCCCTAAATTTTTAAAAATATTCATTTTAGTCCCTTAACTTTAAAAAAATGCTTATTTTGGTTTTTGGTATATTAAGATTTTGTTAACTCTTTAACAGAATGACGATGTGATTTGTATTTTTGGATGACTAAACTACCAAATAAGTTAGTTATGCAAAAAAAAAAAAAAAAATCTAAAGTTTCAATTTTGAATAAGGTGACAAAGCGGGAGAATTTAAAAGATATTTTTGGTTCAAAATTTTGGTTGTTTAGTATTTTGGTGTATTGGTCGTTGACGTTTTACTTCATCTTGTCCAATACATCTAGAGCCTAGTCATCTAAAAATACAAGTTCCCTCACATTTCTAATGAAAAATTAACATAATTTTAATGGTAGGGGCTAAAATATACACTTTCTAAAAGTTTATGGATTAAAACGAATGCTTTTTAAAGTTAGTGAACCAAAATAGAACAAGATTCAAAGTTCAGTACTGGATTAGGATTCAAACCAATTTTTTAGCTTTAAGAAAGTCTAATTAGTTTCTTAACTATGCCAAAATGAGTATAGATCAACTTGTCATTGTGTTAGATGTTCAATTTTCCACCTCACATATTGTCAAAAATAAAATAAAAGAAAATAAAAGAAAAATAAATTTCGCAACCTCCAAATTTGTGTCTAATAGGTTCATGACATACTAATTTTTTTTTAAAATTAACTTTGTGCATTTAATTTATACATTCAATATAAAATGAAACTTTATGTGTTAAATTTTAAATTATGTGCGGTAAGTGACTTTTTTTCTTTTCTTTTCTTTTTTTTTTTTTCTTTTTTTAAGAAATGGAATATATTGAAATTCAATTGAATATTTAATAACTTATTAGACACAATCTAAAAAATCAAATGATATATAATATATTTCTTGAATGAACTCTTATACAAGAGATCCAATAAGCGGAAGCAAGATCTTTCTAAACCCATTGTGAAAGAATAAACGCATTCACAAACATACAAGAACAGTTATGCATTATAGAGTAAATTACAACATGCTTTTCATTTAAAAACAAACGGAATCGAGCGTATACCTTTGAAGAAGTTCTCTCGATCTACACCAGTCAGACATTCACACAAACTCGATCCAATGCCCGAACACAGCAAACAACTGGTGAATTGACGAACTGTCAGATCCTCAAACCCAATCGAGTAATACTTGATCCTTGACCCTCTAACAACAACACTCGACACTATCACTCGGTTACCTTGGTATTCTCGGAGTGAGAATCCAGAAGGTGTGGGCTCTTTGTGAATTTGGTAGATGGACGGAGGAAGTATATGATCGAGTTACACGATCGAGTATGTGGGAGAAAGGCTTAGTTTATCGTATAAGGCTTAGTTTATCGTATAGACACTGGGTATCCTATAGTTTTAATATCACATTATATGTAATATTTAAACTATAGTTCTTTTCTCCTTTATTTAATATAAATCATATTTATATTAATTCCTCCAATTAATGTATCTAATACATCAAATCAATTATATCACATATAATTGAATCAATTTAATTATATCATATATAATCAAATTTCCTCTTGTTAATTTGAACATTNCAATTATATCACATATAATTGAATCAATTTAATTATATCATATATAATCAAATTTCCTCTTGTTAATTTGAACATTTCAAACTAACCCAAAAACTGATTCTCAACTTGAATCCATTGAGCTACCAAGGGGACCTTATGGACCTGTAGCTTGAAGCTCCAATGGTACGTGAATAACTGACTAAACTTTTTAATCACGATATCTACCATTCGTTAACTACCGGACACTCCACTAAAGACCAACAACTGCACTATTCGCATTACAAATATATTTATGTGTCCATTGGATATAACCAATCAACAGTACGATAACCCTTCATAGATCTCTTGTAAGTATAGCTGGGCCAATTTACCATTTTGCCCTTGTAGTTACATCTAACTCCTTAAGTACCATTGAATTCTTTAATGAACAATATATCATAGTTCTACTATGAGTGAACACTTCTCGAGCCATGAGAAAGTGTGTGACGCCACATTGTTCAAGCCCCAAAATCAACCCTTAAGGGAGCAATCTATCTACTTACCCCTGCTTCGGGGAATGAGTGAATTCTGTCTTATGTAGCTGAG
Organism: Benincasa hispida; assembly: GCF_009727055.1. NCBI lineage: Eukaryota > Viridiplantae > Streptophyta > Magnoliopsida > Cucurbitales > Cucurbitaceae > Benincasa > Benincasa hispida. The sequence goes on along the minus strand of NW_024064924.1, from coordinate 28,704 downwards.
TTCCCAGCTCCCCAATTAGACGAACCTAAAGTAGTAGGTTTGAGTCGGCGATTTGGCCACTCGCACCGATGCAAATCAAAGGACCACCCTCATAGACAGAAGTTCCCAACTCACTTATGATTAAGGTTATGTTACCTATGGTCATCTTAGTGAAATGAAAGTCTCTGTCATGAATGACGTTATATAACAAGACTAAACATTTCGTAGTCTGGTCTTATACAAACTCCTTTGTATAGGATACCCTCACTCGCATGTCTCCACATGAATGATCAAGATCATACCATATGTAGCACTTTACAATATTTGTAACATCTACAAAGCGGGTTGTATCCATAGTGTCACCAGGATAAGGTTTCCCTCCTTTATCTATATACTACAGACCATTTAGGTTATCACTTAAGGCATGATCCACTTGTATGTCTCCATTGAAGGAAATCAAACACGAAGATTTCTATGAGCAGCGGAATAGATCATTCTAAATTACAATCATGTATGAATATTACAATTACAGTCGTGAACACAAACATACGGTTATGCAATCAATATAGAAGTTACAACATGAAACAACAAGAAATCAAGGAGAAATCTCTACGAACATTTGTAGACTCGTCTCCACGCTTCTTGCTCACGAACGCTCGAACACAGAAACCTCGAACGCTCGAACAACATGGCCACTACAAACACCGCACAGTCGTCCTCATCGATCGCTCGGGTACGAACACCCCAACAAACACGAACGCCTCCACAGAACCTCGACGGCGTCGAGTTGAGTATGACACCACCAAGAAGGGTACCTTGGTATTTTTGTTGTGAGAATCTAGAGGNCTCATCGATCGCTTGGGTCACAAACACCCTAACAACACGAACGCCTCCACAGAACCTCGACGGCGTCGAGTTGAGTATGACACCACCAAGAAGGGTACCTTGGTATTTTTGTTGTGAGAATCTAGAGGGTAAGCTCTGTGTGGACTTGGTTTGAGGTAGAAGAAGGAGGAAACAACAATCATGTACACGATTGGGCCAATGGGAGATGGCTGAAACCTATCGTATAGGTCGATGCCCAATCGTTTAGCAAAAGCTAAGCGATCGTTTAGCTCATTGCTTAGTTTCGTGTCTGTTGCTTACAAAACACTACACGATCGTCCAGCTCACTTAAGTTGTCGCTCAGTAAATCTTATTTACTTGACAACTTCCGTTCCGTGAAATTCTTTTCTCGAGAGAAATCTCAAAACATTATTGCCAAAACGCACTAAAATTAAGAAAACAATTTTCCTTTTATCTCACGGTTACCATGAACCACCAATAACCTCCCACTCAATTGGTTATTAGAGAAAAAGATTTAATTATCCAATAATTAATATTATTATAAATATAAATGATAACCAACTTACGTACTATATTTATAACCAATAGTTTTAATATTTCATCTTATGAAACATATAAACCATAGTTCTTTTTCTTTTCCATGACACTTAATGTAAATCTCATTTACATTAATCCTCTACTAGATATATCTCATACATCATACCGATCATATCATATATAATCAAAATACCTCTTGTCAATTTGAATATTTCAAATCAACACCAAGAACTGATCCTCAACTGAATTCATTGAGCTACCAAGGGGACCTTATGAACCTGTAGCTCGAAGCTTCAACGGTACGTGAATAACTGACTAAACTCTTTAGTCACGAGATCCACCATCTGTTAACTACCAGACACTCCACTAAAGACCGACAGCTGAACTCTCCTTATCATAGATATATTATGTATCCATCTTAACCAATCAACAGTGCGACAACCCTTCACAGATTGCTCGTAAGTACAGCTCGACCAATAACCGTTATGTCCCTGTAGTTACATCTAACTCCTTAAGTACCACTGATCTCTCTAATGAACATAAGTCATAGTCTTACTATGACTGAATCCTCTCTTCCAAAGAGAAGTTGTGGCCGCTATGTTCAAGCCCCAAAATCAGCTCTTAAGGGAGCAATCTCTCTACTTATCTCGTCTTCGGGAAAGAAGTGAATTCCATCTTGTGGATTGAGTTCCCAGCTCCCAGATCAGACAAGTCCCTAAAAAGGTAGGCATGTAGACTTGGCAATCTGGCCACTCTTACCCATACTAATCAAATGATCGCCCTCAAAGACAGGAGTTCCCAAAACATTTAGGATTGAGGTCGTGTCACCTATGGTCGTTTAGGTGAGATGTAAGTCTCTAGTATCAACGAAGTTATATACAAAGTCTAGTCATCTCATGGTCCAGGTCTTATACAAACTCTTTGTATAGGATACTTCCGCTCGCACGTCTTCACATGAATGGTCAAGATCTACCGTCTGTAGTAGTTTACAATACTTACAAACCTCTACAAAGTAGGCTGTATCTATAGTATCACCAGGATCAGGTATCCCACCTTAATCCTTATACTACAGACCTATTTAGGTTATCACTTAAGACATGATCTACTTGTATATCATATATACATGCTTAAATTCACATAAGATAACCAATGAGCTTTGTTTATTAGATATGAGTAAATGCCAGAATGAAATAACACTTATTTTATTCATCAAACAATGTGTATCTTTACAAAACAACGAGATTATGGGAGAATTAGGACACCAATCCCAACATCCACATACATGCTTAAGTTACAACAATAACCAGGGATCTTAGTTTATTGGTTTGTGGTTAATGCAACTAAAATATCTCATATTTCATAGACAATAGTGAAGAAAATTTCTCATATTATTACATCACAAATATTTGTTCATACACGTGTTTACAAGCTACAGGACCCTACGAAATTTAGGATATCAACCCCAGCATTTCTATATTTTAATAAAATGTCATTAGTAGTAACATTTTACTATATTTCAAAATAATTTCAGCAGTTTTTCATTTAAATTAATTACATTATTAATATATAACCTAATATATATAACTTTTGCTTTTAAATTTAGGGAAATTTGTATGGATGACCCATTTTTTGAGTCCAAAATGTCAAATGACCCATTTTTTTTAAAATAATAATTGACCACCTGCTGACATCATCACCATACTAGATTACGTAAATGCCCTCACCTCTTTGTCTTCTTACCCTTTTATTGAAAACCAAAACTAAACTAAAACTTTTCCACTGCCACGCGACAAATTTATTCTAATCGGCAAGTGAATTCAATCTGTGCCGATTGTGTCTTAAACTGATCGGTAATAGGGATAGGGTGGGTCATTCTAGGGTTTAGAAATATTATGAACCTATAGTTTTTTTTGTTTGTTTGTTTTATTTATTTATTTTTATGTGTTTTGAGGTTGAAGACGAGTAGAAAGAGAGAATGTGAGTGAGATAAGTGAGAGTGAAATCGGCGAGAGTAATACTAGAGAGAGCGATACCAGCGAGAGCGATACCAGAGAGAGCGAGACAATGTCTAAAGAAAATCTTTCTCTAGAGAAATGGAGAGAGAGAGGAAGAGAGAGAGCGATGGATGTGCAGATGAAAGAAATACTAATTCAAGAAAGGTTTGATAATTAAAATCAGAATTAGTGGTTAAAAAATTATTTTAATAGTTCTTTAAAGGTTGCGTTATATTTTGATTATGCAAGGGAGGACATGCTTGCGAGAGCTTTTCTGTCTAAATTTGATTTATATAGAATTGTTATTAATTGCTTAGCTAAAGTATAACTTAATAACGATGAATAACAATTAGTTTTCGAGAGTAAAGATCAATTGGCCACATCCATCACTCTCTCTCGCTCTCTCTTGCTTTCTCTCTTTCTCTCTCTTGCTCTCTCTCCCTTTCGAAGAGAAAGATTTTCTTTAGACATTGTCTTACTAGTCTCACTCTCTCTGGTATCGCTCTTGTGAGTCTCACTCTCTCTAGTGTCGCTCTCGCTGATTTCACTCTCACTTATCTCACTCACATTCTATCTTTCTACTTGTCTTCAACCTCAGAATATATTGAAAAAAAAAAATCATAGGTTCACAATATTTTTAAACCTCGGAACGACCCACCCTATCCCTATTACAATAAGTTTAAGACATAATCAACACTGATTGAATTCACTTACCAATCAAATTTGATTTGTCGGCGGTAAGTAAAAGGGTAAAAAGATAAAGAAGTGATGACATTTACATAATCTGATATGGCGATGATGTCAGCTGAAAGTCAATTGACATTATTTTTAAAAAATGGGTCATTTTAACATTTTGAGCCAAAAAATGGGCCGTCTATACCATTTTCCCTTAAATTTATGGGAGGTACTATTCTAAGTTTACCGTACTTTATATCGCTAAATTTAACCAAGTGATGAAGTCAATTGCTGGCGTTCTACCTCCGACCGATCCACCTCGCCGGAGATGGCCTCACAGTCACAGCTCGCAAATCTTCACTCGAAGTCGCCTGGGGCACAGCCTCCATGTTTGTCTTCTTGCAAATTCTCTGTCGGATTCTCCAGACGCATCGCGATGGCCCCTCAGCCACTGCTGCAACCGTCGTTGTCGTCATCTTCATTAGATGCTGAAATTCGAGGCCGGAGATTCTGGAACTTTCGTAAATCCAGTACCGGAAATGTTCAATTGAGACGAGATGTTGCTGTTAAATCTCACCTGAAATTGAATGTCCCCCTCATTTCTCCGCACGACCAGTGGGGCAACTGGACTGTTTTATTCTCCATAGGAGCCTTCGGTATCTGGTGAACTTTTACATTGTTTCTTTGACTTTTATTATGTAGGTTCCTGATTGATTTCGATATACAATTGGCGAGAGAGTAAACGTAATCAAATTCTATTTCGTACCAAATATGGGAATATAAATTCCTTCGCCATTTTCGGAGTATTTTTTCTTAGATAACATGAGGTTTGATATCGAAACCAATTGGCAATGAGATAATAGCTTATGTATCTTATAAATATTGTGGTGCCTACCTTGAATATGCTCTATCTCTTGCTTGAATCAGATCCTAATTTTTTATTTTTGGACCAAATACTGTTTAGATTTTTAGGGCTCTAATACTACAGTAGACAATACAAGGTTCCATCTCAAAATTACTTGGCAATGAGATGAGTAGCTCATGTATTATATAAAGATCATGCAGCCGTTGTCTTTCTAAAGTGGGGTCCTCAATGTTCCTTGCGGATGACATTGAATCTTGAGTATTTGTGTGCCTGATATTACAGAAAACGTAAGCAGTGTATCAAAATTTGCTCACGACAACAATGTATATCTTCAATTTCACTCTGATTGTTGCCTTGTTAAGGCCACATTGTTGAGGATGCCACGTTGGAAAAATCAAGTGACCTCGCACTCTTTATAAGATAGATGAATTACTCCTCTAATTGTCAATTGGTTTTGAGATGGAACCTCATGAGTCCATAAAGCCCAAACGGGTATTCGGCCCAATAAAAAGAAATTGAGATCCCATAAAAAATAGTGAACCCAAAAGAGGTACCAACTTGAGGGGCATGTTGAGGATCCCACATTGAAAAAACCAAGAAGTTTCACACTCTTTATAAGATAGATGGATTATGCCTCTCTTTGCCAATTGGTTTTGAGAAGAAATCCATATTATCTAATATACATGTATTGGCAAGGTAATGCTAAGGGGAGTACTTGAAACGGTTTGTACCAGCTTGGAATAGGAGACACTGGCAGTGCTTCAATTTTCTCTAAGAAGTCGGCTAATAAAACTCTTGCTTGTTCTGTCACTGTTTCACCAAAGTCATCTTTAAGTGTAAACAGCGTTGTGTCTAAGAATGTGTTTGGCATAGAACGCGTGGACCCCATCACTGCAGGTTTTAAATGAGCTTGTCAGACAATGTAAATATGCCTTTGAAGTTTAATGATCCTTTTGATTCTATGAAGCTTGTAAATTTGGCAAGTCAGATGCTCTTCCATTTCCAAAGTCAAAATCTCATGCTACTGCCCCTTTTTATCTAATTCACTCTAATACCAAGACAAAGGAAAAGGATGTTTCAGCCTTTTTTTTTTTTGACAACATGTGGGGTGGAGGTTGAGATAATACCCATTTGGGTTTTATGAGCTCCGATACCATATATGATAATACGTGATTCCATCTCAAAACTAATTGGTAATGAGAAAAGTAGCTCATGTCTCTTATAAAAATTGTGAAGTGCCTTAACCAACGTGGATATCAATATGTTTGTGGGGATGCTTCTTCTTTGATTTCTCATTAACTAATAAGGATTTGTTAAAGTTCAGAGTAGGTTTTGGGTTCCCTATTTGTTAGACCTTAGATTTGTGAGATTAGTGGAGATGCAAGTTATTATGGACACTCATAAGAAAAACTTGGCAATGTTAGGATTTAGTCTTGATCCTTAAGAATTAAGAATGTAGACATGAAGTTCGGGTCTTTATCCTTTCTTTTCCCTATTGCGGTAAATTATAATAGTTGTGACACTGTAAACTAACCTTTTATGTTGATATTCTTTTTATTTCTTTAAATTGAAGGTCCGAGAAAACAAAGATTGGTAGTGCATTAAGTGGTGCCTTAGTGAGCACATTGGTAGGACTTGCAGCCAGTAATTTTGGGATCATTGCATCTGATGCTCCAGCTTTTCCTATTGTTTTAGAGTTCTTGCTACCGTTAGCAGTTCCTTTGCTGTTATTTAGAGCGGATTTGCGTCGTGTAATAAAGTCAACAGGGACACTTCTCTTGGCATTTTTGTTAGGTTCAGGTAATGACCCCCATGAGGGACCCTCCTTGATCTCTTTGTGAGTTTCTGATTCTCAAATCTTGTTTTGCATGCCATGTTGATAAGTTCTTTACGAGCCATTATGACTTAGTGGGAATAATATGATCAATTTTAAAATATCATTCGAACTGCTTATAAGTTGTAACCAGGCTTTTCTTTTTCTCGACTCTTCACGAAATGTGATTTACTTTGGACCCTCTTCATAACCAAAATATTCAAACAAGTTCAGAGAACAATCTAACAAAGTATGAATGTTTTCCTATTGGGATTTACAGTTAAACTGGAGTTCAGATTATAATGCGTATGCAAGAATCTCAAATATCAAAGATCATCTGACCTTTAAATTGCTATTGCACTTCAGTTACCCATGGTTATATTTTGTTTTTTTGAATTAGGTTGATGTCCAATAAATGACATTGGTTCATAATTATAAGTTCTCTTCAAACGTTAGATTCTTTTCGGTCTTTCACTCACACCACATAGGGTCATCTTAACAAGTTTTGCTGTTATTCTCTTTCTTCGTATAGTTGGAACAACAATTGGAACTGTAGTGGCCTATTTTCTTGTACCAATGCGATCACTTGGTCAAGACAGTTGGAAAATTGCCGCCGCATTGATGGGAAGACATATTGGTGGAGGTAGTACGCTCTCTTTATCTCATCTTCTCTTTCTATATGGATACCTAGGCAGTTTCGATTCCAAGTGGTGATGCATTGATCCATCGAACTATTATTCTTCACTTTGATGTCAACTTATAGATGTTTTGTTCTTTGGTTCTATGGGTGCAGCTGTCAATTATGTTGCTATATCTGATGCTCTTGGTGTTTCTCCATCAGTATTAGCTGCTGGACTTGCTGCAGATAACGTAATTTGTGCAGTGTATTTTGCAACATTGTTTGCGTTAGCTTCTAAAGTACCTCCTGAGACTACGATATTGGATAACGGTACGGATCTGAAATTTCACTTATCTTGGCCTGCTAATCTCTAGTAGTTCACTATTTTCCCGAGGAATGATTTTTGGTTAATGATTAAACAAAGCAAAGGCCGTATAACGTGTGATGTGTGTGGTCAGTTTCATAGGATAAACTAGTGATTTCGTAATTACATTATGAAATACTGCCAAATTAGGCCTCTAATGGAAGTTATGTTGGGTAGATGTTGGGAAGGGCGCAGAAGTTGAGCCTAGCAACAAGCTTCCGGTGTTGCAATCTGCCACAGCCATTGCTGTATCATTTGCCATTTGTAAAGTTGGTTCCTACCTGACCAAATATTTTGGAATTCAAGGCGGTAGCATGCCAGCAATTACGGCTGTCATTGTTGTCTTAGCAACCATTTTTCCTAAGCTGTTTGCTTACCTTGCTCCTTCTGGTGAGGCTATGGCTTTGATTCTAATGCAGGTAACTTTTGTGCATTACTTGAAACGTCAATCCATCCACTCTTCATACCTCGATTTGCACTAGTCATTTTAAGATTTGGTATTTTGCAAGTGCTGTACAACTCTACATGGAATGACTGATTGGCACACTGCTTATAGTCTCTTTAAGATTTCCCTCCATCCATAGAAGAGAAATTATGCTCATGTGATGATTCTGAGAAACGTTTGTATTGATTACAAATTTTGGAATTTACAAGGATTAAATTGACAACAAACTACACATATATTTCTATTCATCCTCTGTAGAGGATGTGTAGGAGAGTGATTGGGAGTGATTTTGGAATAGTTAAAATCATATTTTTCTCTTAAGCACGTCTTTCATTATTTGAAGTCTATTTAGGCTTTTTTATTTTATACTTTTAAATGTAATTTTGAATGATCGAAAGCATGTTATGGAGTGATTTTAGCCATCCCTCGTCAATTATTTTGGGTGCTATTTGTATTTTACTTACTCTATATTTGGTCAACTTCTAATGATCTCTACACCTAACTCGTTGTCTGGAGACAGGTTTTCTTTGCTGTAGTGGGAGCAAGTGGAAATATATGGAGTGTCATCAACACTGCACCAAGTATCTTCATATTTTCTTTTGTCCAGATTGCAGTCCATCTTGCCATAATCCTTGGTCTTGGAAAGCTGCTTCGCTTCGATCTAAAGTTGTTGCTGATAGCTTCGAATGCCAACGTTGGAGGTCCCACAACAGCTTGCGGGATGGCCACAGCTAAGGGTTGGAGTTCGATGATTATTCCTGGAATTCTTGCTGGAATTTTCGGAATCGCTATCGCAACTTTCCTAGGAATTGGATTTGGAATGGTGGTCTTGAAATACATGTAAAACCATTCAAATTTAGCTCATAAAATCCCTTGCTCTCTCCAAAAGTGTGTAAACTTGTGTTAAGGGAACGACTTTTTAAAATGGTTCTCTTAAAAAAAAAAACACATTGGAGAGCATGTTGCCTTAGTCTATACTTGCAGGCAGTGCACGTTTAGAGTATCTATTTGCATTTCTTGTAAAAGTTTCATCATAGATGCAAATCCTCTGTGTAGTAGTTGTGTTTATGATATTGGAGCCTTTTTGAAACCAAATAAATTGAAGGTGTACGGGTTATTTGTTGTACAAACACAAATTTGATAAATTTTATGCTACAAATCAAATGGAGCATAGTTCTGCTTACAAATGCATTAATGGCCCAGAGATTTGTGGTTTAGATTCTTCTATCCCTATTGTACTGAAAATAAATAAATTGTATGGAACAAACTCTTTCACCTAGATGCCAAAGTTTAGGTTAGTGGTTCAATCAAATTACTTAACTTTATTTTTAATTGCCTAATCAATAACGGCCAAACCATAATTGCTGTATTTCTTTTTAGAATGTAGTATACAATATGTAAGTTATATATATATATATATACTCTGCCTATAAAAATTGTTATTGATGGCTGAACGTAGTTGAATTATGTTCAGATTAAAATTGATAATTTTTTTTGCCAATGTAAATTCAATTTTTTAGATTCACAATTTTCTTTTGTCTCTTTGATTTTTTTTTAATATCTTTATTTTTAAAGCATCATATCCTAAACATCCCTTTCTTAATAATAATGATAATTCTAGTATGGAATTTTTTTAATACAACCAATTGTCTATGAGGATTTGGACTTCACTTTCAACTTCAAAAAAAAAAAAAATAATAATAATAATACAAGTCAATTATTGTTGCATTGTACTTACATTGACTTATAGTTATTAAATCTAATTATGAAATCAGTAAATACACTTAGTTGATTATTAGAATGTCAACGTGCTTTTAGATCAATTTTTTTTATTATTAGTTTCTAGATAATTTTTTTTATTATTGTTGTTCATGTCAGCAACTAATGGAGCAGACATCCTATTAGCATATTTGGTAAAATCTTTGGGGCAAAGAATGTAGTTAGTTGTGAAGTCTCATTGTTGGAGGAGAAACTTCGGACCAACTACAGACCACCATGTCATTTACTAAATTAATGACGAAATTCTGAAATTGTCAAATTTGTGACCAATTAAGAGTTGACACGTGTCTCGAATTGAAATTAAGGACAAATTCTGTGTTTTCATTGCAAACGTTGATTGAGTAAAATTAATTTTGACCAATTTGATGCTATAATTTGGGCATTGGCTTTAAGGTGGGCCTAAAACGCCAAAATAGGCCTAAGCCAAGTTAATTGGGCCTAAAGGCCAGACCCAAGTCCAATTAAATTAGGCCCAAAGGCCAGGTCCATTGGCCAATTAAGGTCAGACCAAGCCCATGAAGCCCATCAGGGAGCTTTATGAATAGAGAAGCTCCCCTCATTTGCAAGGGTTAGCAATTCTATACTTCAGAGAGTTTATAGAGAATTCTTTACAATCAGAAGATTGCTTGACTCCTGAAGCTGATCACGCTTGAAGACTGAAGTCCTTGAAAGATACAAGCATTCTGAATATTGAAGTCCTTTGAAGATACAAGCATTCTGACCATACTTGAAGACCGTAGTTCTTTGAAGATAAGCATTCTGAAGACTGAAGTCCTTTGAAGATACAAGCAATTCTACATTCATAGAGCCTAGAGAGAATTCATCAACAAGCAGAAGACTCCCAAGACTCCTAAAGCTGCACTCCTAGAAGACAAAAGACCCTTGAAGACACAAACACTCTTCCAAGACTTCTACTTCAAGAACGTTCGGTGCTTTTCTTCTTCAAGTCAAGCACATCCACCCAACCGAGAGAGAATAAGAGGATCAAGTACTAGAGATCGAACCACATCGCACCAAATCAACTTCAACATCAACACCAACTCAAAGTTCAACTCCACGAAACAAGTTTCTCCGGAAGCCTCATGCGAACACTAATCCTCCAAGAAGATCAACAAGCCCGAAAGCCGATCGTCCAAGAAGATCAACAAGCCCAAAGATCGATCATCCAAGAAGATCATCAAGCCCAAAAGTTGATCGTCTAAAAAGATCAACAAGCCCAAAGGTCGATTATCTAAGAAGATCAACAAGCCCAAAGACCGATCACCCAAGAAGATCAACAAGCCCAAAGGCCGATTGTTCTAGAAGAACATCCAGCTTAAAGATTATAATTTATTTTGAAATCATCAAAATACTATGTACTCACTTTCCACAAAATTAATACAAATACAAAGTTCAAGTTCCACGAAATAAATTTCTCTTGAAATCTCGTGCGAACAAATTGGCATGCTCAGTGGGACCTCTCTACCTCTCATCTCTCTCTCAACATTCAAGTAAACTAATGGCACCAAAGAAAGCTGCATCCAAAGCAATTGCCGCAAATAACACTTGCACAGGACTTGTCACCTGCAACCATTCAAAGGAGAGCATGCAGAAGCAAGAACAAGGTTTTATCTTCATAGAGAAAATCTGGGAGCAGATGATGGAATCTTCTAAAGGTGAGATCATAATAAGAGAAAATCCTTATTTGATAATTCTGCCTCTACTTCTAACCAATCAAAGGAAGAATCATACCTTGACATAGTGTCTGTCATGATGGCTGATGTAACGATTGAGTCAGCCATGACAGAGATGGAAAGGAAGATAAATCTCCTAATGAAGGCTGTAAAGGAGCAAGATCATGAAATCGCTGCTTTAAGAGGTCAAATACAAGCTCGAGAAACTATTGAGTCAAGTCAATATCCAGCTATAAAAGCCAATGACAAAGGAAAGACTGTCTTGTAGGAAGACCAGCCACAACAATCTATCTCTGTTACCGCCCTACCAGTTCAACAACTGCAGAATATGATTACAAACACCATAAGGGCTCAGTATGGAGGACCGTCACAATCCTCTTTTATGTACTCCAAGCCATACACCAAGAGAATCGACAACCTGAGAATGTCAGTTTGGTATCAACCTCAAAAGTTCCAAAAATTCGATGGAAAGGGCGATCCAAAACAACACGTTGCACACTTCATTTAAACCTATGAAAATGTAGGAACAAGAGGAGACCAACTAGTCAAGCAGTTCGTCCGTACCTTGAAAGGAAATGTTTTTTATTGGTATATTGATTTGGAGCCAGAAGTGATTAACAGTTGGAAACAATTAGAAAGGGAGTTCTAGAATCGCTTCTATAGTACAAGGCGCACTATTAGCATGATGGAGCTGAAAAACACCAAACAGTGGAAGGGAGAGACAGTCATCGATTACATCAACCGATGGAGAGCTTTGAGTATGGATTGCAATGATAGACTCACCGAATTATCTGCAGTGGAGATGTTCACTCAAGGTATGCACTGGGAGCTTCTCTACATCCTACAAGGGATAAACCTCATACATTTGAGGCAACACGCACTCATGATATGGAGCTAAGCATCACCAACAGGGGAACTAAAGATTTCCTAGTCCCTGAAGAGAGAAAATACAAGAATGAAGCCAAGGGCGCTGAAAAGATTGTGGATAATGCCACAAAAGAATCTATGGTCGTTCATGTGACCCCGGTGAAATTTTCCTCAAAAGGAAAACAAACAAAATTTGAAAGAAGGCACAATGAGGGCGAGAGGCGTCGTCCAACTCTTAAAGAAAGACAAGAGAAGGTTCATCCATTCTCTGACTTTGATGTGGCAGATATGTTGGAGCAACTGCTAGAGAAGCAACTTATTCAGCTGTAGGAATGCAAGTGGCCAGAATAAACAGGAAAAATAGATGATCCTAACTATTGCAAGTATCATCGGGTCCTTAGTCACCCAATTGAAAGGTGCTTCATGCTGAAGGAACGAATTTTGAAGTTGGCTCGTGAAAAGAAGATCGAGCTAGATTTGGATGAAGTAGCTCAGACAAATCACGCTACAATAGCGGTGACTTTAGGTGTTCCAACACTATCTGTGTCCNTGCTGAAGGAACGAATTTTGAAGTTGGCTCGTGAAAAGAAGATCGAGCTAGATTTGGATGAAGTAGCTCAGACAAATCACGCTACAATAGCAGCGACTTCAAGTGTTCCAACACTGTCTGTGTTCTATGCTCAAAGACAAAGCCTGATCCAGTTTGGAGCCTTCGAGCCTATAGTTTTTTGGTTCTAGTAAGAGATTCAAACAACAAATTCCAAAAAGAAAGATGAGCTCGTTGAAGATGACAACGAAGGATGGATAGTTGTGACTCATCGAAAAAGAAGACAACCAAACTCCACCCAAAAAGAATCGCGTTCCTATCGAAGCTATAGAAGAAAGAACAAGACTTATAAGAAGAACGGCAAAAAGATGACATGGAAGTCTAAGCCTACTAAGAAAGAAGACAAGGACTTCCCTCGATTCTGACGGCTAACAACTTTCGCAGAATTTCTCCCAAGAAGCTTTCTCAATAGTCATCCAGAGAAAGTATCAGAAGTTATTGCATGTCACACTGTCAGCATAGTGTGAAGGTGTTCATATAACACATGCGGAAGCAATTTTAGGAACGGAGGCACTTAACTACATCAATTTTAGAAAATGAAAGCATGCTGTCCAAATACCGTAAACAGAGAGCAGAATTTATACCAACCTTTTTTAAGACCGATTCAGCAACTCCCTTTGATTCCTTTGCTCATGAACGGTGTCTGGACCACCTCTAGTGTCTTTCCTACTATTCTCGGGGGCCAAGAACGACTTGTGGGAGTCTATATAGATAGGGAATGGGAAGGGAATGCTTGAAGGTTCAAGCTCTAGAGAGATATATGATGGTAGGTGAGTTTGAGACCAAATTCCAGTAGCATAACAATATGGAAAATGGTCGTCTTTTGCTCTCAATCTGATTCTACCTCTACTTAGAGAGTGAATCCATGCATCAAGAAGCCTCAAGATGCAAGACACATGGTGGAGATGCAAGCAATAGTGGATTCTAGGTGTTCATGTAACATTACAATGCAAGAGTGCATGGATGAGTTGTTTTTCCACTTTGAATCACCATGCATAAGTGGGATTCCAACAAAATCCACTATCCTTGATCCAAAATCTGATTTATAGCTTGCATTTTAATTTTAATTTCATTCTAAATTGCAATTAATTTTTGGTAATTAATTTGAAACTTTTCCAATTAATTTCATATGATTAATCCAATTAATCATTCTAACCTTGTGCAATCCATTATATATGAATCCTTATTCATGTATATAGTATTTAAAACACTTTAAATACTTTATCTCTCATTTAATAATTTAATTCATAATTAAATTATTGTGCCAAACAAAATTGACGATAATACCCTTTCTCATCTTGAACGATTCAAAGTTTCCTATCTAATTATTATAGGCTTAATTCCGATATGAGCTAGTAGGGGCACTAATGGACCTACAGATCATGGGCTCCAACGATTCGAGGTTAACTGACTAATCTCATTAACCAAGCTAACCAACATTCGTTAACTACCGGGACACTCCACTATAGCCCATAGCTGTATTCCCCCACCGTAGATATATTTCCATCCACTTGATATAACCATGTTCAATAAGTCGATCCTTCATAGGTTGTTCGTAGCTATAGCCGGGTCAAATGTTCGTTTTACCCCTATAGTACTTCTTGTTCCTTAAGTTTCACTAATTTTCTAATGAACAATCAGTTTGTGGTCCAACCATCAAACCTAAAGTCCGTCTCGGGCCAAGGAGAGGGTGAGGCCCCTTGTTCAAGTCCTGAAGTTAGTACTTAAGGGAACAACCTCTCTACTATCCCTGAAATGGGTAGGAGCGAATTCCGTCTTGCGAGACTATGTCCCTAGCTATATATCCGATCTTATCCCCAAAATGGTAGGCTTGTTGAGTCGGCGATGTCTGGCCACTCTCACCTATGCAGATCAAAGGATAATCTCGTATAAACAGGATTTCATAGTTAGCTCAGGATTAAGATCGAGTTACCTAGGTCATCTGGTGAAATAGTCAGTTTCTTCAGTAAACGGCGTTATAAAGAGAAAGTGACTAATTTCGCGGTCCTGTCTTATGCAAACTCATTGCATAGAATGCCCTCACTCACATGTCTCTACACGAACGATTTAGGATCTCATTGTTTGTACTTTATACAAAGTGGGCCACGCCCATAGTATCCCCAGGATAAGGTACCCAACCCTATCCTTATACTATAGATAGTTTTGGCTATATACTTGAACTTGATCCTATGATATGTCTCTACATATAGTTCGAGTATTCATGTTATAGCCAAAGATCTTAGTTTATTGGATTTAGGTTAGATATTCACAACTTACATATTCAATAACATCTTTTACTGAATAACCTCAATAAGATCTTTATTGGAAATAGAATATGTTTTACAAACTACGAGTTTATAGGACATTAAACCCAACATAGTGGAAGTCAACAACAATCATATAACTGTCAAAGAAGTCAACGACTCAGAAGAAATGAAACAAAGAACTTCTGTCTTCAATCGTATTAAGCCTTCAAATGCTTCAGTCTTTCAAAGATTGAGTATGGCCATGATAGGAGAAGAAGACCAATGTCCAACAACTACTTCTACTTGAACTTCAGCCTTCAAAAGGCTAAGTATATTAACATCAAAGAAAGATTGACCTTCAGCATCTGCTTTTGATCGTCTCAAGACAACAAGCGATCAACATAAAGGAAGGATGAAAATCTTGAAGGCGACGTCATTCCATGAAGAAAACAACAACGAAAAGATTCACATTCGTGTCCCTTCACGTATGAAGAGGAAATTTTCTGTTGACATAAGTACAGAAGGTTCCTTGATAGTGAAGCCAAAACTCATCATATTGACGAATCCTACAAATGAAGAGGATGAACAGAACCATGATGAAATAAGAGCTTCTAAAATTTAAATGAAAAAACTCCTCATCGCAAGAGCCTAAACTGCATGATGCTCCTGGCCCGCATGAGCTTAAAATGTGAATGGCCCAAAAAAAAAAATCTTTGTACGAGCTACGTTACGACTTGATCCCTATCATTACGTAAGCAACTTAGAGAAATTTAAGTTCAGTCGCGCATAAAAAAAAAAAAAAATTCTTTTTTAACTACATTATGACTTGATCCCTATCATTATGAAGGGTACGTAGGCAGCTTGAAAGAAACTTCAAGTTCAGTCCAGTTAAAAAAACTTGAACTACGTCATGATTTGATCCCTTTCTTTAACGGTATAAGGGCAACTTAAAGAAATTTAAGTTTAGTTCATCAGAAAGTGTACCACAACCACCTAAGTATGATACTACAAGATTGATGTTGATCATCCCTGTAAAAGAATGACACTCTAGATTGAAGATGTTCATCCCTATTGGGGGCAACACAACGGATTGAAGAAGTTCATCCCTCGTAAGAAGCTAGCGCAGTAAATAAAAGGCACACACTTGGAATGCACTTCGCTTCCTCTTCAAAATCAAACTTGAATGCTCTTCCATCTTCAAGTTCAGAGGTTTCATCGATGCTTCATCTTCATGCTCAAGTCTAGAGGCTTTGCAATGCCATCTTCATGCTCAAAGTCGTGAAGTCAAGCTCAATGCGAAGATTCATTGATACTTCGTCAAACTCAAGTGCGAAGGATTCGTTGATGCTTCAAGCTCAAGTGCGGAGGATCCGCTGATGCTTCATCAAGCTCAAATGTGGAGGATTCATCGATATTTCAAACTCAAATGCAGAGTATTCACCGATTCTTCAAGCTTAAGTGCAGAGGATTCACAGATGCTTCGTCAAACTCAAATGCAGAGGATTTTTTGATGCTTTATCAAACTCAAATGCGAAGGTCTCGTCGATGCTTCTCCATCTTCAGGTTCAAGATCGGTGTGTGTGGCTCTGCTTCCATCTTCAAGTTTAAGATTGGTGTGCATGGCTCCACTTCCATCTTCAAGTTCAAGGTTGGTGTGCATGGCTCCGCTCCATCTTCAAGTTCAAAGTCGGTGTGCATGGCTTCGCTCCATCTTCAAGTTTATAATCGGTATGCATGGCTCACTTTGCCTCCCAAGTCTGGCGTGGCTCGCTTCGTCTCTAAAGTCTGACGTGGCTCACTTTGTCTCCAAATTATGGCGTGGCTCGCTTTCTCGTCCTAGTAATTTCTAGCATGGCTAGCTTCGTCTTCCAGATTCTGGGTGGCTTGCTTCGTCTCCAAAGTCTGGTGTGGCTCGCTTCGTCTCTAAATTCTGGCGGGCTCGCTTCGTCTCCAAAGTCTGTTGCGTGGCTCGCATCGTCTCCAAAGACTGGTTGGCTCGCTTCATTTCAAAGTCTCGGGTGCTCGCTTCGTCTCCAAGGTCTGGCGCGCTCACTTCGCTCTATTAGTCTGGCGCGGCTCGCTTCACATCTCACATAGTCAAGGCGTGACTTCGCTTCATCTCCAGAATGATGGTGTGACTTGTTTTCATCTCAGAATGATGGTGCGACTTCGCTTCAGCTCCAAAATGATCGTGCGAACTTATCACCCACATAGGGACTTGTGTTCAGTAGGGGTCAGATCATTGTTGGCGAAGCTGACAACCACCCCTGCATGCTAACAGTCGCCCACATAGAGGTTGTATCTAGCAAGAAGTCAAATCGTGATTGGCAGAGCTGACAACCACCCTGCAAGCTACACAGTCACCCACATAGGAACCGTGTCTAGCAGGAATCAGACGTTGTCTGCAGATGCTAAGATCCAGTCCCGCTGCAGGCTGGCACAGTCACCCACTATAGGGGTCGTATCTAGCAGAAGTCAGATCATTGTTTGGCGGAGCTGACGACCACCCCTGCAGGCTACACAGTCACCCACATAGGGTCGTGTCTAGCAGGGGTCAAATCGTTGTTGGCGGAGCTGACACCACCCTGTAGGTCTCAGTCACCACATAGGGCCGTGCTAGCAAGAGTCAGATCGTGTTGGCAGAGCTGACGACCACCTACAGGTTACTCAGCACCCATAGGGGTTTGTGTCTAGTAGAAGTCAGATCGTTGTTGGCGGAGCTGACGAGCCCTCTGCAGGCTACACAGTCACCTACATAGGGCCGTGTCTAGCAGGAGTCATATCATTGTTGGTGGAGCTGACGCCCTGCAGGCTACATAGTCACCCACAATAGTGGTCGTGTCTAGCAAGAGTCAGATCATTGTTAGCGGAGCTGACAGACACACCCTACAGGCTCACAGTACACCACACATAGGGTTTGTGTCTAGCAGAAGTCAGATACTATATGTGGTGGAAGCTAAACCGACCACTCCCTGCCAGGCCTACAGCAGTCACACTAATAGGAGTTCGTGTTTAGCAGGATAATCAGATCGTTGTTGGCGGAGCTGACGACCACCCCTGGCAGGTTACATAGGTTCACTGCCACATAAGGGTAGTGTCTACAGGAGTCAGATCGTTGTTGGAGGAGCTGATTGAACCACCCTGTTTTTGGTCCTTCCTTGCAGACTAACAACAGTCACCTACTATAGGGTCCGTGTCTAGTGGATCAAATCGAGTTGGTGGAGTTGACACAGACACTGTGCTGACACATCAATTCACTATAGAGTCGGTCGCAGGAGTCAGATGTTTTGTCGGGGAGCTGACGACCACCCTGCAGCTACAAACAGTACGCCTCACTATAGGGTGTGTCACAATGAGTCAAGATCGTGCTGGCGGAGAGCTAACAGTCGCTTACGTCTACGCATCCTGCTAATATATTGTGCATATAATATATAATACTATAAGAAAGAAAAAAGAACATACCTTTTGTGCAAATGATATGAGAGTAGGTGAATATTAAGTAAGGCAAGAGTCCGCTGTTAGTTTTACTAGACTTCTGTAGAAAAAAAGTGCAAGAGGAACAAGTTTAGTAAAAAATAATTAATAATAAAAGATGAAAGAAACAAAAAAAAACAGAAAAACAAGAAAGAAAACGGAAAAGAAAAAGGTAAAAAGAAGAAATGAATTTTCTTAAAAAAAAAGAAAGAGAAAGAAAAAAGAGAGGAATGAAGAGGGGAATATCTTTTTTTTCTGTTAACCTTTTCGTACTTGGATTGATGGAATAATACATAAGACTTTTTGAGCCCTATTTATAGGGACTAACACTTGAATCTAGAATTTTATTAGTTTTAAAGAAAATCTTTTTTTTTACAACCAAATCTTGATCTTTGATGATTCCTTTTTTTTCGTCCCTGCATTTTCTGAAAACTTTGGAGCCATGTCGGATCTTTCGTTAGCGGCCAGTGTTTAGGCCCGTATTAATTAAATTGGGATGAAACTTATTCTTTTATTTTTAAATTGAGATTCCTTATTTAATCTCAAATCAAAAATTAATTTGGACAAAGCTCAAAGTTGTCTTATAACATTTGGTCATAATTCTGATTATTTCTTTCTTAAGAACCAAATCTTAAAGTTTTTAATCTCCAATTAAATAATTAGGGATAAACTTGAATTTAATTTAAAATTCAAAATTCCTACGTTTTATCTCTCCAAATCAAATAAAGTCCTGAGAATAGAAATTGTATTTTTTTTTTTTTATTAAAAAAATAAATTTGCCATCTCTATTATAAAAGTTAGTTAAACTCGTCAACTTAAACGCTAAGTTTATTAAAATTGGAGGCCATCGAAGTCAATGACCTGAATTATTGAATCTCATTGTCTCGCATTGTCCTTTGTTCGGATTTCATCCCACCCACATTTGTGCATGAAATCTCGAAAAGTGCAAGATTTGTTTGAGGGAGAAATTTCGGACCAACCACGATCCGCCACGTCATTTGCTTAAATTATGTACGAATTTCCAAATCGTCAAATTCGGATCAAATTAGAGTTGACACGTTGTCTCGAATTGAATTATTGAGGAACAGAATTCTGTGTTTTTCGTCGCATCGATGAGTAAAATAATTTAATCTATCATATATTGACGCTATAAATGATTTGGGCATTGGCTCATTACGCCCAAATATGGCCTTAAGTGGCCTAAAACGCTCAAAAAATAGGTCTAAGCCTAAGTTAATTGGGCCAGTAAAAGACGAGATCCATAGTCCAATTATATTAGGCCCAAAGGCTTATGACTCAAAGTCATTAAATTAGACCTCAAAGGCAGACCCAAGCCCCTATGGCTCATCAGGGAGCTTTGAAAGAGAAGCTCCCGCTCATCTGTGCAAGGTGCCCAGCATTCCATTATCTCAAAGCTTACAGGGAATCTTTAACAATCAGAAGATTGCTTAACTCTTGAAGTCTGATGCAATGCCTGAAAGACTGAAGTCCTTGGAAGATACATAACATTCTTGGACTAAGTCCTTTGAAGTTACAAAACATTTCTGAGCTGAGTCCTTGAAGATACAAACATTCCTGCCTACGCTTGATAGACCAAAAAGTTCTTGAAGGATACAAGCATTTCTGAAGACTGAAGTCCTTAAGAGATACAAACAATTCCTACATTCATAGAGCCTAGAGAGAATCATTACAATTCAAGCAGAAGTACCTCCTAAGACTCCTGAAGCTGCACTCCTAGAGAATAGAAGACCCTTGAAGTAACACGAACACTCTGCCAAGACATTCTACTTTCAAGACGTATCGGTGCTTTTCTTGCTTCAAGTCGAAGTATCACATCCACTCTAACTGTAAAAGAGAATAAAGGATCAAGTAACTAAAATTGCGAAATCCCAATCTCACATTTAAAATCAACCCTCAACATATTCAACACTAAACTCAGTTCCAGAACTTCACGAAACAAGTTTTTTTCCGGAGCCCTCGTGCGAATACTAATCCTCCAAGTAAGATCCAAGCTTGAAGGCTGATCATTCCAAAGAAGAATCAACAAGCCATATAGCCGAATCGTCCAAGAAGAGTCAACAACCA
Organism: Benincasa hispida; assembly: GCF_009727055.1. NCBI lineage: Eukaryota > Viridiplantae > Streptophyta > Magnoliopsida > Cucurbitales > Cucurbitaceae > Benincasa > Benincasa hispida. The sequence goes on along the minus strand of NW_024064924.1, from coordinate 7,836 downwards.
AAGGCGCGATAGTCCAAGAAGAATATACAAGCCCAAAGCGCGATCATCAACGAAGAATCATGCAGCCCCAAAAGTTGATCATCAAGAAGAATCAACCAAGCGCAAGGCCATCATCTAAGAAGATCAATCAACGCCCAAATGTCGATCATGCTAAGAAGATACAAAAAGCCCAAGCCGATCGCCCAAGAAGATCACTAAGCCCAGCCGACTCGTTCTACAGAAGAAGCAACGCAAGCTCTAAAGATTATATATTTACTTTTGAAGCATCGAATTATACTCTGTTCACACTTTTACAAGAATTAATTACAATAAACAAAGTTCAGTTCCACGAAATAAATTTCTATATAAGTCTCGTCGTGAATGACTCATAATTGTAATTTGTAAAATATATGGAGGCCTTATCATGGGTAAGAAGTTAATAAGTATTAGATCGATATTTATTTTTTATAGGTTCAGCGCGAGACTCAATGTACTCTTTTGCTATTAAACAATGATAGATTTACCAATTTACACTCCTATCATAGAGCCCAAAGCTCAAAGCAAAGCTTAAGCCTAACCTGAATGTCACGAGTTGAACTAGGTCCAGCCACATGAAATGATTGCATATGGATTTAACTTTTTGATATGGGCTGACATAGCAAAAATAAGCAATTGTAAGTATTTTCGATTTGAAAAAAATTACAAAAGTGTTCATAATTATATAGAATACTAAAAGAATTATATAGATTAGAAATATACTAATTATAAATGACAAAACTAAACTTAAAAAAAGAACCCCCCAATTAAGGTACAAAAGAGAATATGCAGATACACTTAATTAAAAACTAACTGTGAATACCACAATAACCCTCTAATCTAAACATCCTAGAACTACAATACACTCTATTAAATATTTAGAAACAAATTAAAATTTCACCCAATATGTCCTTATTGCTTCGAGTTGTCTAAAGATACATGTGTGATGCAAGGGAAGGACCAATGTAGGCGGGGTCGTTAGAAACTTATGAAGTCCTAGCTATGAATTTCCTCCAATGTGAGAAAAGACAAAGTTTGATTGTATCAGTGAGTTGTTGGCAAGTGAATATTTGAATCAAATTACAATCTCAGATGATGTGACATGTGAAATGACGGATTGCATTTGACACCAAATCAGTTTGAAGAAGTGTTATCGTCTTCATTCCAATTGTGACCATTTTCCCATACGATCTTGGAAGACTTAACTCTATAAACACTAATCTAATCCCTGGAACGTCATTGTGAACAATGTTCAAGTAGAAACAAAAGTAGGAAACTAGTGTGCTGAGCGATCCTAAGGTCAAGCGATCTATGCGAGGGTGGCCGTTAAAAGCTTTAAGCCAGTACAATGGAAATTCAAGAGAAGGGTTGTTGAATAACCAACAAATCGTAGACAATAAATTGGAGAAGAACAGAGAAAAGATTTTTGGGGAAGTGGAAAAAGATGAAGAAGATGAGATTGGTTGATTCTTTTTGTTATTTTAATTTTATTTTAAATTGTTGATATTAGCTAATTAATAAAATAATGCTGTAAAATTGAGGAGCAATGGAACGATATCCTGAGAGAAATATAATATAATAAATAAATAAGTAAAATCAAAATATAATATAAGATTAAAATTCTAGTGAAGTTCTCTAAAATTATCTTACAATATGTGAACACCAAACATCAACCAAATGTCACTATTCCTATAGGCAATATGGTAAGTAAGGAGGTAGATACATGACCCTAAGGATTGGTATCATTCGAAACTACATGCGATTATGAGAGAAAGACACTTATTTTCTTAAATAGCTAGTTATGGCACTAGTCACGCGTACTCACGAGACTCGCCCTGAACGGGGTGTGAAATCCGATTAGACGATGAAAATGGGGGGAAAGGGAGACGGGTGCATACAACGGGGACGGGAATATATTTCTCATCCCCAGCCCTGCCTGCTGCCTCGTGAATATATTATGATTAATTTATATTTTATTATAATATAATTACTTATTATTATTATTATAACAACTTCATATTCTATTTTACATGTTATATTATAATAATATTATCCGTTATCTATATATCCTTTACAAAAAAATTATCGTTAAAAGTTAGTTATTTTCTAATTTTCATTTTAACATTTTGTATTTTGAATACATTTAAAATTATTTAAACATTTTAAGACTCTTACCTTTAATAGCATAAATTTTATGGTATTTAAATGAATAGCTTGACTAATGATATTGTTAATATTTTAAAATACTTTTAGACAATTTATAGGGATTGAAATATAAAATTTTTACACATATAATAATATTATTTTATACTATTCTTTGATATAAAAAATTATTGGAAATCTCATATAATATCTAATATTTTAATTTGGTTGGAATAAACAAAATTTTCTAAAAATGAATATATTATATAAAAAAAACAAACGGAAATTAATTTTCCCCACAGAGAACTCCAATTTCTCACGAATTCCCCCACGGGGTAATTCGCGAGGATGGGGAATGAAATAAGGGGGTGGGATGTCCATGTCCTGCCCTCCACTCGCCGTGGACACCTCTATAGGGCATCTAATATTGTAACAATATTAAATACTCCCTATTTAATGTCCATTATATATATGAAATATGCCCTAGGTTAAAAATAGAATCTTACTAATAGAAAAGGAGTATCATATTCATAATAATTTAATAATCCTTAAGTATCTAATATATTTACCCCACTCTGGAAAACATGCATTTGAGATCTCTGAGTTTTCTTGGCTTCCAATGTTCTACATCAATTTTCAAAGGTTGTGGGTAGGTAATTTTACTTTTGTAAATAAGTCTCCTAGTTTATCCTCAATAAAAAATTAGTTGTACGTGATGTTCTTCGTTTCTTCAAGATCATGAGTGTAAAAAGCTTTGGATGAAATATGCTTTGTTTTATCATCCTTTAATGATATATCATTGATTGAACTTATACATGTTTGTACTATTTCGCATAATATCGTTGGTATTTAGAATTTTAATTAGATACACTTCTCTAAATAGCCCTCGTGAATTCAAGAAATTGTCAGCCATGTTTTGATAAAGTGCCGTTATGGTTTTTCACTGATCGTACATGATAAGAGCAGTCCTCCATATTAATAGATACTCTGTTTAGATCTAGTTTTTATGTGATTAGATAAATATTTCATCTGCATAGCCAATTAGATCAATTCGATTTATTTGAATACACTCATATCATTGTTCCTTGAAAATTAACATAAGTATATCTTAATTTCATTTATGATGTCTTTTTTGTTGGAGAAGATTGTAATCAGTTATATAATTTACTGAAAATGCATATATAGTCTAATTATTAGCAAGATATAGTGCACTATTTGCATATGATATGGTAACTATCATTAACCAAGAAGTTCTTCTATTTTCATCTCGAGATCAAATAATACTTGTGAAATGTTCACATAGATTGTGTTTATCTATAACTTTTTTTCAAAGAATTTTTTCTGTTACTATAGTTGACTGATGTAGATCAAATTCTTCATTATGCCCTAATGTTCAATTTACAAGCCATGAAATTTGTTTTCGGATCTTCAATCTCAAATTCCTTTTTTTTTCTAAAGATAGTTTTATTGCATTGTGAATTTTTGTTTCAAGAGTTTCCAATTATATTTAAGTTAATTCAATATATATTGCAATCTGACAATGATATTTTCTTATAAATACATCACGAACTTATTATTAGAATTGTTGATATCCTTATTTCAACATATCACTCAAGTGTGTATCCATTGCCGCTTCTGAGTTAATATTCAATCCATATAGTGAGCTATTAACTTATTTGATATATTATTCTAGAAATCTTGATTTATATGTTCCATGTTATCTTAAATCCTTTTGGATTCTCATATACATTATGTCAAAAGGACCGATATATTATATATGTTGTGACTATATCCATAAGTTACATTGTCTAGATTCTTTCCATACAGTTAGACCAATTTAAAAATTTTAGTGTAATTGCATCCCATCACTGGAGAATAGTTTCTCCTTATAAATCAATTCCGGGTCTATTGTTGAATAAACTTGTGCAATTAGTATTGTTTTATATCGTTTGTGGACCTTATTATTTCAAATTTCTTTTTCACACCCTTAGTATGGTCAAATACCACGTTTTGCATTCTCCATATGTGTTTAGACACTTCTCATGTTATGTATCATTGATTAAAACTATGACGTTTGAAAAGAAGTTTAATCTATCTTCGATTGCTTCTTCTTTTTTCATCTTAAGCTGATCTTTCTTGAGACATTCTTTCATAGATTTAAATAATGTCAGATCCTTAATTTTCATATATAAGTATCGAGAGCAACATTAATATTGCAAAATGTTGTCAACAACAATATAGTTCGGTTCAATCTTTACCCTATCTACTAGTTTATGAGATCTCATTATTATCTTTAGATATTCACATTGCCTTTTTTGTCATGTCAAGATTCTTCTGGTGTATTTATTATCCTCAACCAAGTCTTTTCTTACTATTTGAATATTTATCTTTTTGAGGATTTTTTATCTTTGAGATCCTCTATTATACCTGCTTTTTAGATTCAGGACTCATTAGTGATAACTTGTTTCTACTGGAATAATTCTAATTTGTTAAATGGATATTTGCAGCTGGTATGATATGATTTAGTTACGTTTCTTAACATCTTATAAATGCATTCTTAAATAATTGATTTTGTTATATTTTAAGAATTCTTTCTGAACTTCATGTTTCACATTGATCTATATGGGGAATCTGAAATGAAGACAATACATCCATTCATGTATTTCTTTTTCCAGATTCTAATTCTCCCTCTAATTGTGGAATTTGTCTCATAAAATTGTAAGGGATATATGCCATATCACTCATAGTTATATATTTAGTTGAAAATCAATAGTTGATTAGTATATGTACTTATGCATAACCCATTAAACAAAAGATTCAATTGATTGTCTATATGTAACTTAAACGATGTATATAATGTACGTACATGGTATGATCAATGTTTTAGTAATAACCTAAATAGCTAAGTATATGGAAAATGGATGCCTTAAATCTGGTGAAGCAATTACTAACACATTATTCGTTACACGGGCCGCTTTGTAGTTGTTACAGATTTTGTAAAGTGCTAATCAGATGATCTGATCCTAATTTATTCATTTGTGGAAATCATGTGAGCGAGGTATTCTATACAAAGATTTTTATAAAGACTTGGACCACGTAAATGTGAGCTCTCGTTTATAGCAGTTATTGCTAGTAAGAGACTTACATTATTCATCCTCAGGTATGATCATACGTGACTCTTGACCTAATCCTGAAGTAAGTTGTGAACTTCAATCCTATGAGGGGTCGGTCTTTGGATTTGTATGAATGAAGTGTCAGATTTCATCGACTCAATATCTAATTCCATTGTTGGAGATTCGTCTGATTTGGGATTGGGGACACAAATAACAAGAGGAATCACGTCATTCCTTATTGTAAAAGGTAAGTAAGATAAGATTGCTTCCTTAAGGCTGATTCTCAGGATCCTGAGCAATGAGTGTCTCACTCTCTTTTTGGCCCGATGATGGGTTTTCATAGTTGGACTATGACATAATTGTTTCATTAGAGGGATCAATGGTACTTAGAAATTAGACAGAACTACCATGGGGTAAAATATAATTTGCCATGACTGTACTATAACGTAGCAATTTTTTAGAGTCAACCGTCACTCTGATTGGTATATCCAATGCATCACAATAGAAAATATCTTTAGTACCGAAGAGTGCAATGTCAGTCCTTTAATGAAGTAACTGGTAGTTAATGAAGGTTGATTAAAGTTAATTAAAGAGTTTATTAATTATATCAAGAATCATGGATGCATTTCATCTATAAATCCATATGATTTAATTTGAATGTTAAGGATAGGGAATTAATTGTATAAGTATACATAATAAATAATAGCATTGATATCATTATATTAATTTTAATGAGAGAAGGAGTATTTGAATATGATCAATATTATTATCGAATATGATGTTATATAGAAACTATATGTTAAAATATAATTGAACGTGATTCATATAAATTATATAATTTTATTGAGAGATGATATATATTGAATGGTATTCTATTGAAAATATAGGTTAAAAATTATATGAAATTGATCATATATATATATCTGGTTATTTGATGAGAATAATAAACTATAGTTTTATTATGATCATCATATAGTTTTGAACTATGTGAATAATATAAGCTATAGGTTATAGTTATGTGATATATACATAAGTTTATATTTATAAGTGCTTAATAAATCATTAATTAATAACTTCCCTTTGGGATTTTCTCCTCAATTACTATATAAGAAAACAAAAGGGGAAAAAAGTTATAACTCGCCTTTAACCCTTCAACCTCAAATCTCATGTAATAAAAACATAGAAGAGAAAGATGAATGGTTTCGTCTCTAGGTTTTTTGTCTCTCTGTATCTTTGAGTCTTCGTCCTCTCCTTACCAAGATGAGTGGCAAGCCACAACTCTGCACGATTCTCGTCCCTTGAGAATAACATCGAAAGAACCTCGTGGTAGGTGTCCTTCTTCATCACTATTCGTGTTCACGTTTTGTGTGCTGGTTCGGAGATCAAGAGTAAGAAAGATTGGTTTATGGTATGAGGATGTCGAAGATATAGATCTCATAGGGTATATATGCTTAGTCTTCTCCTCTCTTGCATTAGTGATAGCAATGCTTAGGTTTTGTTTATCCTGCATCCGCACTCTAATTAAGTTGAATGGTTTCCTATGAAACGAAAAATTTGGGAGACCGGATGCATTCGATGTGGGTAATCAAATTCCCTTCAATTGGTATCTCTAAAAGTGAAATTCTAAATTTCGTTTTGAACTTTTAGTTTAGGGTATTGGTGGTAATGGTCTGCATTCTGAATTGTGAATTTCTGGTCTGTGCACAATTGGAGGTTTCGATAATTTGGTATAACAATTTTACTTTGTTTCAATCCGTGGTTTATAGGCCCTATTGTATTTTGGTATAATTTTCTTGCATCGAGTCTGTATTATGTTCGTTGTTGCTTCGTGATCAGAAGTTCGCTTTCAATTTGAAAAAAAAAATTGAAGCCAAGAATAGAGCAGAATCAGAAACGGGCGAAGCAGAGCACTTTTCCTTAGACATAAGGCTAGAGTATGCAACGCTACTTCCTTAAGCTATAAGGTATATTCGGCTTGTGTGTCGCACTACGCCCAAGTCGCAGTGTTGCAATGCTGTGCGAGAGCGTCGCAACTCTATGCTATGAAATTGAGCGCCCAACGTCGCAACGTCTTGACTGGAGCATTATTTCATGCATCGTTTTAATATAAATGTTATATTATAGTGCATGATTGTTTAAGATAGTGGCCTCAGACATCAATATTATTAATATGTTATTTTATATGAATGAATTGCATAAATACATTTCTATGCATCATTTTATGTTAAATGTTATATATATATAGTATGGATGTAATGGATAATATGTTAATTTTTTCATTACTTTATTATATATATCGTCATGTAATGTTATATAAATTGAAGATACATGAGCGATGACATCATTAATATAAATTAATAATTGTTATAATTTTTTAAGTAAGTCATTGATTAATGTTTTAGGTTGTAATTATTTATAATTCCTTATAGTGTTATAAATTTTAATGAAATAGAATTTAAAATCTATAACAGTTGCATGATAATACATAGGTTAAATTGTTTAACAATGGTTTAATTATAATTTCTAGACCTATGTTAAAGTAATTCTAAATGATTAGAAATAGGTA
>NW_024064923.1:19840-25312 GCF_009727055.1 Benincasa hispida | reverse complement strand
CTTTTTCTCATCGTTTTGAACCCCTGGGTCTGCTTTCAAATTTTCAACCGCCAGAAAGTTCGCGAACAAAACTTGGTCCTCGGGACACCCCCCGGCGGGCCCGATAGCCGTTTAGGGCACCAAACGAGCTCCGTTCCTAAAACCATATGCGCGCACGACTTTCTGAATCCCTAGGTCCGATTTCAAATTTTCGCCTCCCAGAAAGTTCACGAACAAAAATTAGGCCCGATTGCCGTTTGGGGCACCAAACGAGCTCCGTTCCCAAAACCGTCTAGGCGTACAGCTTTTTCTCATCGTTCTGAATCCCTAGATCCGTTTTCAAATTTTCGCCCGCTGGAAAGTTCGCACACAAAATTGGGCCCCGGGGCACCCGTGCCAGGCTTGATAGCTGTTTGAGGAACCAAACGAGCTCCATTCCAAAAACCGTATGCGCGTATGGCTTTTTCTTCTGAACCCTTGGGTCCGTTTTCAAATTTTCACTCGCCAGAAAGTTCGCACACAAAAATTATGCCCTAGGCACCCCCATCGGGCCCGATAGCCATTTGGGGCTACAAACGAGCTCCGTTCCCAAAAGCGTCTGCGCGCACGACTTTTTCTCATTATTCTAAACCCCTGGGTCCGTTTTCAAATATTCGCCTCAAGAAAGTTCATGCACAAAAATTGGGCATCGGGGCACCTCCGCCGGGCCTGATAGTCGTTTGGGAAAACAAACGAGCTCCGTTTCCAAAACCGTCTGCGCTAACAGATTTTTCTCATCATTCTGAACCCCTGGGTCCGTTTTCAAATTTTCGCCCGCCGGAACGTTCGCGCACAAAAATTGGGCCTTGGTACCCCCGTCGGGCTCGATAGCCATTTGGGGTACCAAACGAGCTCCGTTCCAAAAACCATCTGCGCGCACGGATTTTTTCTCATCGTTCTGAACCCCTAGGGCTGTTTTCAAATTTTCGCCCTTCGAAAAGTTCGCGCACAAAAATTGGGCCCCGGGGCACCCCTGTCGGGCCCGATAGCCGTTTGGGGCATCAAACGAGCTCCGTTCCCAAAACCATCTTTGCGCACGGCTTTTTCTCATCGTTCTGAACACCTGGGTCCATTTTCAAATTTTCGCCCGCCGGAAAGTTTGCGCACAAAAATTGGGCTCCGGGGCATCCCCGCCAGGTCCAATAGCCGTTTGGGGCACAAAACAAGCTTCATTCCCAAAACTGTCTGCGCGCACGACTTTTTCTCATCGTTTTGAATCCCTGGGTCTGTTTTCAAATTTTTGCCAGCCGAAAAGTTTGCGTACAAGTTATTTATACTATTTTATTTTGATATGGCGGTAAAAAGAAAGAAAAGTTACGTCGATAGTATAGTAATTGACTAAGAAATGCAAGAATTATAAATTGTCGTCAATACACCCATTAACACCATTGCGATGGTAGAATAGATGTTTCAGTTTCTGTTTGGCAGGAAATCAGTCACCGCATGCATTGATGGCTCAAAGATAAAAGAAACAACACATCTACGTCGCATTGTGCCCATCATTCAGGAATAAATAACACCGCATGCGGCGATCGATCGAAGATGAAAAGAGCAACGCATTTGCGGAGGATTCGAACGGATGTACAGCTTTCAGTTGTGCATTTCTGATGGGTTGATTGAGTAACAGAAGGAATATTCACTCCGTCATTTCAGGAACTACCATAACCATACAGTGGGGACCACAAAGACAAAGAGCCAAGCTTCACCTATAAATAGCTTCTTCAAATCATTGAAAAAGATACTTGAATACATAGAGACGTGTATATACTAATTTCTAAGAGAGAGACTGGTCTGAGCGACTTCAAGAGTAGATCCGGGATAATCAAGAGACAAGGCCGAGAGGTGAGTCTCCGAGCAAGGAATCCTTCCAATCCTCGCCGTTGAAGCTCTGTACGAATGTCATTTCTACCAGAAGAGCAAACCTGAGAGGGAAGCTCTCCTCTCCATTTCTACCACACGCCGACAAGCAAAACCTCCATCCAGGATCTGTGTCAAGACGTTGACACTTTTCTGTATTTGTTTCTAATCTCTTTTTCATCATCTATATTCATCTTTTTAATCTTTCATTCACACCATGTATCAAACACTTAATCTTAGTACTAAATGTTATGATCATTTCCATTGTCATCTCTTTGTCTATTTCCGTTCATCCATAATCCATTTTCTCCATGATGTTTTCCTAATTCCCTGGGTAAATAGCAAGAATTAAGCAAGTAAATTAATTTGTGTTAAGGAAATAATTATGTTTAGTCAAAGCATGCTCGATAGCATCTTCACCTGTGAGAGCAGAAGTGAAGATGTTATTCTGTCTATCGAGAGAAGGTTGGAAGAATGCGTTAACTAAAGCGAGAAGTACTTCCTGAGATGGAAGCAACGTTGTGTTCATCACATTCATCCCTATTTCACCATAGAGATATGGGAACGTGGCCAATCACCGAGAGGTGTACGCCAAGGGAAAGCGGAACCTTAGTTGCATATTTAACGCAATTAAAAAACTTGCAATGTTTTTACTATTTATTCCTTCTATTTTTGAATCATCCATAAAGACTTGCCATCACATACCACGATCCTTTGTATAACTTCATAGTCAGTCTCGAACTCAGTATCATGTATCATGTATCTTGTATCTTGTATCATATTAGGTTAGGATTTTATTTTCAACGCAATTTATTTTATCAACGCATTTTATTTCAACGCACTTTAAATTCCTGTATAAACCAATTCTTTATTAATTATAAAAACCGGTCGCATGTATCACAAAAGTAACGCATTAACGAAAACAATCCCTATGTTCGACCACAGATTATTCTGAGAAACTTGCGTTGGAATTATACTTAGTTTCAGCGCAAGGAAACTTGTGACACACATTACTCTATCGCATACTACAAGCATATCATTAACAATGCATATTTAGAAGCAGTATCGCATAAAGACTAAAGATATAAAAACAGTGTTACAAGTTTATGGCAACATGAGCTTGCAGCATATTATCTATTGTCACAATGCATGCATAACACATCCATTCTTATGTCACCAAGTTTATGGCATCGTTGCCGGGGATTGGTAATGGTTAATGTTGAATACTTTTGTGGTATGTTGCAGAACAGATCTCTTTGTACTGTCTGTTTATCGCGAAGAGTAGGCTGACGGTTTATGAGTATTGGAATTAATTCAGAAATTCTAAACTGACCCAGAGATCAAGTGTATTTTTCGCGCAGGAACACATAAAAAATAAATGTGCAACGCATTCTCCATACCTGATGTGACTCCCGAAGGAACTAGATTATATCTCTTCCCGTACAAACTGGGGATGAGGCAAGGAGGTGAACATTGTCCTTGATGGCATTGTGCAGGCAAGCTTGACTGCTAGCAGAGGTGTGGATTGCGGTAATCGTGAGAAATCTCTTTCAATCAGAATCTTTAAAATCTATGTTTAAATGCTTTCTTTAATGCTTTATGCATTATGTTATTTATTGCTCTCTTAAACTAGATTTTATTGCTTTACGAATTTACTTCTCAGCTAATTCAATTGCGTTAATTTCCGTGCTTTATTTCAATTTCCTTACTTTCTGCATTAATTGCGTTGTTTTAAATTCTCTGTGAATGATTGTTTAAAAGAAAATGAATACCGCAAAGTCCTAGTGACTTGCGTTATTGATGAAAAAAAAAAAAAAATAAATAAATAATAATAAAATAAATAGAAAAATAATAACAATCAACATCCGATATGCATTGCAATGATGGGTGCATCTTTAGCTAACAAGATACACTTTGCTCCATCCCTACCCAAATGCATTGCGCTTGGAGGGGTATTTGGCGCTTGTTGTATTTTTGCGCCGTCTTTAGCAAAAATGCACTATGTTGAGGTAGTGTAAATTTTCTATTGCCATAAATCCATTTTGATTTTAAATCATATTTAAATTTCTAAAAAATCAAAATTTATTATTCTACGAAAATGAATTCAAAATTATTTCTAATAAAATTAATAAATAATTATTATTAAACAATTAAATAATTCTAATTAATTTAAGGTATCTAATATTAAATTAATTTTTACACAAATTCATCTTCATATATTTAAATCATATTTAATATATTTTCTCCCAATTTTTCGTTGTGATTCTATAATTTGAACAATCAAATTAAACTTATCAACACTACTCTAAGGAGCTATCCTTTCCGAGCTAGTAGGGGGACCTTATGAACTACCAGATCATGGGTTCCAACGATTCGAGATTAATCGGCTAAACTCATTAGACGCGATCTAACCCCCATTCATTAATTAATGGGTACACTCCACTAAAAGCCCATAGTTTGACTTCCCTCACTGTAGATATATTATGTCCACTCGATATAACCATGATTAGTAAGTTAACCCTTCACAGGTTGTTCGTAATAACGGCTGGGTCAAATCTCTGTTTTACCCCCAAAATTACCTCTTGTTCTCCACTGATCCCCTAATGAGCAATTGTTTTGTGATCCAATCACAAAACTAAGTCCCTCTCATTCCAAATGAGAGGGCGGGATCCCTTGTTCAAGCCCCAGAATCAGCACTTAAGGGAACAACCTCTTTACTATCCCTAAAGCGGGTAGGAGTGAATTCCCTCTTGCACCCTATGTACCCAGCTATCTATCCAGTCTTACCCCTGAAATTGGCAGTCATATTGAGTCGACGCTTTTGAGCAAACCCTCACCTATGAAAATCTAAGGGTAATCCCAGATAAACAGAAATTCATAGTTAGCTCAGGATTAAGGTCAAGTTACCTAGGTCATCGTTTTGAAATAGTCAGTCTTAAACAGTAAATAACATTATAAAGTAAGAGTGACTCATTTCATAGCTCGATCTTGTACAAACTCTTTTGCACAAGGACACCCCCACTCCTCATGTTCAACATGAACGAATTAGGATCACTTCATTTGTAGCACTTTACAACTCCTTGTAACAACTACAGAGCAGGCCATATCCAATAGTGTAACCAGAATAAGGTACCCATCCTTATCCATGTACTACAGATCATTTTGACTATTTACTCGAACCTGATCCACCTTTATTTCTCGACATAAAGTTCAAGTACTCATCCAATAGCCAAAGGACTTTTAGGTTTATTGGATTTCTATTCAAGCAATAGATCTATTCAATAACCCCTTTATTGAATTATCAGAATAAGCTCCATTATTTACATACCACGAGTTTTAGGACATAACACTCAACAGATAGCCATTTGGGGCACCAAATGAGCTCCGTTCCCAAAACCGTCTGCGCGCACGACTTTTTCTCATCGTTCTGAACCCCTGGGTCCATTTTCAAATTTTCACCCTTCAGGAAGTTCGCGGACAAAAATTGGGCCCCCGAGCATCTCCGCAGGCCTGATAACCGTTTGAGGCACTAAACGAGTTGCATTCCCAAAACTGTCTGCGCACACGACTTTTTCTCATCGTTTTGAACCCCTGGGT
>NW_024064923.1:17788-18721 GCF_009727055.1 Benincasa hispida | reverse complement strand
GCCCGATAGTTGTTTGAGACACCAAACGAGCTCTGTTCCCAAAATCGTCTACTTGCACGGCTTTTTCTCATTGTTCTAAACCCCTAGGCCCGTTTTCAAATTTTCGTCCACCGGAAAGTTCGCGCACAAAAATGGGCCCTGAGGCACCCCCGCTGGGCCCGACCGCCGTTTGGGGCACCAAACGAGATCTATTCCCAAAACCGTTTGTGCGCACCACTTTTGCTCATCGTTCTGAACCCCTTAGTTCGTTTTCAAATTTTCTCTCGTCGGAAAATTCGCGCCCAAAAATTGGGCCCTTGGCACCCTCGCCGGGCTCGATAGCCGTTTGGGGCACTAAACGAGCTCCATTCTAAAAAATCGTCTGTGCGCACTGCTTTTTGTCATCGTTCTAGGCGAACCTTAGGCAAAAACCTTGGATAAAATGAATTTTAGCTCATCGGCTTCTATTTCTAGAGCTTGGCTCGCGACAACATTAATTAGACTGCTCTGAGTCTGACGATGTGAAAAAGTCGTGCGCACAAACGGTTTTGGAAACGGGGCTCGTTTGGTGCCCCATACGGCTATCGGGCTCGATGGGGGTGCCTCGGGGCCCAATTTTTGTACGCAAATTTTCCGGCGGGTGAAAATCTGAAAATGGACCAAGGGGTCCAGAACGATGAGAAAAAGCCGTACGCACAGATGATTTTGGGAACGGAGCTTGTCTGGTGCCCCAAACGGCTATCGGGCCCGGCAAGGGTGCCCCGTGGCCCAATTTTTGTGCAGGAACTTTCAGGCGGGCAAAAATTTGAAAATGGACCCAGGGGTTCAAAATGATGAGAAAAAGTTGTGCGTGCAGACTGTTTTGGAACGGAGCTCATTTGGTGCCTCAAATGGCTATCGGACCTGTCGGGGGTGCCCTTGGGCCCAATTTTTGTGCGTGAAAATTTGAAAACG
>NW_024064923.1:5635-13904 GCF_009727055.1 Benincasa hispida | reverse complement strand
CGTTCATTATGTTAGTCTCTGTTTCACCACAGACATGTGGGAGCGCGGCCGATCATTGAAAGGTGTACGCCAAGAGAAGAGCGAAACAACATTTGTAGCTTCAACGCAATTGAGAACTTGCGTTGTTTATATTATTTGTCCTTCTCTTTCTATTTTGTTCATAAGACTTGCCGCCGCATTCCACGTCGTTGCACAACTTTCACAGCCAGCCTTGACCCCAGCATCTTGTACATGAAGCTTGTATCTTGTATCATCTAGCTTAGGTTTATTGTATTTCATTTTATTATCGCATCTTTACTGTTTTACTTTATTTTATCGCAATTTATATACCTGTACAAACACATTTTTAAAAATTGAAAACCTGGTTGCATATATCATGAACATACCAAAATAACCTAAACCAGTCCCCGTGTTCGACCTCGGATCACATCGAGAAACTTGCGATGGAATTACACTTGGTTCTATCATAAGGAAACTTGTGACAACGCATGGCATACTACGTGAACACCCATCATTAACGCATATCTAATGGTAGTATCGCATCATTTCGAGCATAGAACTCAATCATTATATATCTTAATTTTATGCGTTACAAGTTTATGGCACCGTTGCCGAGGACTTGGTTAACGGTTTATTGCTTGGGTGTGTTTTTAGTATTTTGCAGGACAGATCTCATTGTACTGGCTGTTCAATGTGGAAAGCAGCCTGACAGTTTATGAGTCCTGGTGCTAAACCAGAATTTGTAACTGACCCTGAGATCGAGCGAACTTTCTGCGCAAGGGTATGTCAGAACCAAATTAGGCGAAAAAAGGCAGCCAGCATGACGGCCAATAACGATAATGCAGTGCCAGTTGTGAACCAAGGGGCTGTTAGACCAGCTCAGGATCCTGTCTTCCTGGCGGCTGATCGCAACATCCCAATGCGTAATTATGCGGCACCCAATTTGTATGATTTTTCGCCTGGAATCTCGAGGCTGACTGTGGAGAAAAACACACGTTTTGAGATTAAGTCATCATTGTTGCAGATGATTCAAAATTTCGGGCAGTTCAGGGGTCTGCAAGACATTGAAGACTCCACATGCCCATCTGACCAACTTTTGTCGAGATGTGCGGGTCAATTTTTCTCTTTACCTGGCGTGACCTAAAAAATAATAAGATTGTAATCTGTTTTCTTACAACCCCTTTAATGGGTGCCAATTGGCGGAGGCAGTTCATGAAGAAGTTCTCCCACCTACCAATCAATGCAAGCGACGAAAAGGAATGTGTTGAATCTTTGAACAGAAGAAGAATGAGACCCCATGAGCACCGCCTGGGTGCAATTCAAGACGACTGGTGAAAAACTGCCTGAATACTCAGGATTCCCGATTGCGTATTTGAATGGAAACATTTTTACAATGGCCTGAAACAGAGCCCAATGCAGGATTGTTGTTATGCCTTCGCGGTAGGAGTTTTTAGGATAGACATACATGGAGGCCTAAGTCAATCCTCAACCGCAATGTCCGCGGAATAATGGATGATTGGATCGACGATGGTTATGGAGGTCGAGGCGCCGATAACAAGGAAAACTGAAATAGCCATTGTCCCTGTGGAGACAATGACCACGTTTGGCCACGAGATGGCCACGGTGACCTCCGATCCTTCCAGTCAATGGCAATCAAACAGGAGCCATTGGCTCCAATCAGCGCAACCCGCTGATCCGGCTCAAGAGTGGCCGCAATCAGTTGCGTCAATTGTGGAGGGGCTCACGAAGCTGATTGTGTGGTCCATTGAACCATCAGCAAATGTGTGCTGGTCCTAGACAACCCCTTCAGCAACACGGTATAATCCGAGCTGGATGAGCCATCCCCTAACTTTCGTTGGGGAGGCAAATCCAACCTAGCGGGGCCAGTGAACCATCAATAGGTGGCAGTAGATGAAAAACCCTCCTTTTCACCACAACCAAGGGCAACCAAAACTGCAATAACTTCCGGATGGGCGAAAATTTGAACTGAACACAGGGGTTTCAGACGATGAGAAAAAAAGCCGTGTGCGCAAGACGGTTTTAGGAATGAAGATCATTTTGTGTTCCATAACGGCCTAGCGGGCCCGGCGGGGGTTCCTCGGGCCCAATTTTGTGCGCGGAACTTTCCTGTGGGCGCAAAAATTTTAAACGGACCCAGGGGTCCAGAACGATAGTAAAAAAGCTGTGCCCGGAGACCGTTTTACGAAAAATGAAGTCGTTGATGGCCCAAACGGCTATCGCGCCAGCGGGGGTGCCCCGAGGCCCAATTTTTAATGCGCAATACTTTCCCACGCGGCCCGGAAAATTTCAAACAGACTCAGGGGTTCAAAACAATGAGAAAAAGCCGTGTGCGCAGAAACGTTTAGAGAACGGAGCATGTTTGGTGAACCAAAACGTTCTAATCGGGCTGGCGAGGGTACCCCGGGGCCCAATTTTTTGTGTGCAAACTTTCCTGACAGAAAAATTTGAAAACGGAACCCAAGGGTTTTCAGAACGATGACAAAAAGTCGTGACGCACAACGGTTTTTGGGAACGGAAAGCTCGTTTGGTGTCCAAACGGCTTATAAGGCCTACCGGCGTGCCCCGTGGCCCAATTTTTTGTGCGCGAACTTTTCAGCGAGTGAATAATTTATAAACGGACGTAGGGTTCAAATAAAACGATGAAGAAAAAGCCCATGCGCGTAGACAAGTTTGGGAAACGAAGCTCTTTGGTTCCTCAATACGTTTATCGGGCCTGGCGGGGATGCCCCGAGGCCCAATTTTTGTGCGGAACTTTCCGGCGAGCGATAAAATTTTCAAACGACCCAGGGGTTCAAAACGATGAAGAAAAAAGCGTGCGCTATAGAAGGTTTTGGAGACATAAACTCGTTTGGTGCCCCAAATGTCTCTCAGGCCCGGCGAAGGGGTGTCCTGAGGCCAATTTTTGGTGCGAAACTTTTCCAGCGGGGCGAAAATACTCAAAATGGACCCAGTGGTACCAGAACGATGAAAAAAAACCGTGCGCGCAGAAGGTTTTGGGGATGCAGCTCGTTTTGGTGCCCCAAACGAGCATCGGGCCGAAAGGGTGTGCCCAGGAGCCCAAATTTTTTGTGCGAGAAATTTTCGACGGCGAAAAATTTGAAAACAGACCAAATAGGCGGAATCCTTGTGATCCAGAAAACTGCGTGAGAAGAATGGGCTGAGAGTTATTCACCTCCTCATGCCATTCCGAGTGACGACCTCGGAGCCTGTCGATCCAGAGCTAGATCTTCGAGAGAGTCAGCTTCTCACCCATCCCATTGGCACCGAACCGGCATCCTTGACGCACATATTCCGCGGGAAGCAAAGTTTTTGCTTCCAGCCGGTCAATTTCTTTTTCCTTTATTTTTCTATATTGTATTGTATGACATTTTGAATTAAGAAATTAATACAATGTGTTTTTCAATGCATTTCTCTATTCCTTTGACTTCATCTCCATCTTTTTGCTTAGCATCTTTACTTTCATTGCAACACTTAGTGGGAGTGCTTGGGTATTGCATACTTAGTCATGTGGATTAGGAATATGAAGCATAAAGCAACCCACCGAGAGGTGTGCGTTGTGCGAATATGTGAGTAATCTTATTTGCTTAGTGTGAAGCTGCTGCAATGCCTGTTTATGGGCTAACGTATTGCTTGTCTATGAATGAAGTTAGCAACAATCAACTTCCCGAGAGGGTAAGTGGTTGGACGCATTAAGCAAGGTATGCATTGTTCACTAGGGATAGTAACAATCTTAGGTCAGCGAAGTTTATGCGATTGTCTTGTATTATGTATGCTTCATTCGTCCATTAGGGATACTCGGGAGGGTAGTCTAAGGACAGGATCTAGGCTTGGGAAGGTCAGGTCAAAATCAAGGCTTGGGAGAGCCAGATTAGGACACATAAAACAAGAGATAGGCGCTTAGGAATGATCACTATTTATTATTAACGCATCGCATGCATCTTAGAGATAGGATACGATTGTATGCGGTCACCTTGCTTTCATGCATTTTGCATCATCGCATAGGACAAGAGTAGAGATTTAAGAATAAGCTCTATGGACACTTTGCGTTCAACACATGCATCCTAGAATTAGGAGCACTGCATTTCCATTGGATAATGACTTGCCGTGTATGGTTGTAACATGATCGCATAGTCTGACGCTGACTAGGGTTTTCCTTGCGATCACTCTTAAGTTTTGCAATGAAAACATCTCTGCATTTTATCTACTTTCCCATACATTTATTTCATGTCAAGGTTTGTCGCATCTCTACCTTTCATGCATATTCTCATTACGTTGTCTGATAGATAGTTGTAGGAGTAGGATTAACTTAGCAACATCCCCTTCATTCTTTTATTCAACCGCCACATGCACAATCACCACAAACATATAGTTACAAGTCCCTATGTTCGACCTCGGATTACTCGAGAAACTTGCGTTCATGTTATACTTCGTGTGAGTGCAAGAAAACTTGTAGCAGAACGCATGGTCATCGCATACATTCGTTAACACAATTTTCATTCCAATGCATGACCATCGACGCATGACTATCAACGCATATCTTAGGAACATGCATTGCATAATGCATCCACGAGATTTTGGTTGTCGAGTAAAATTGACTTCCAATTCCCGCACACCAAGTTTTTAGCGTCGTTGTCGGGGACTTGGCAACTAAATGTTTGTTAAGTTTTGTGTCTCTGCAAGCAAACTTTTTATCTTGGGTGTATTGTAGCTTGTGCGACCAGGTTGCAATCAATATTGAAGTGTAGGTGATGCACTAAAAGCCAATGTTGACCCCAAGGTAGAAGGGCAATCAGTCGTAAAAGAACTGAAGGCAGTTATAAGCTCATGGTGGCCAACATGCGCCCAACAATTACCGGAAGTTCCAATGGTCAGGGCATCTTGACCCAAGCAGTTGAGAGCAATCTCCTGCACGGAAGACTCCTTGCGGTGACAACACTCTTATTTTTCCAGGGACATCTTCTACTCTATCTTTACATTGCTTTCTTAATGTAGGTTATTTATTTTATTTTGTTATTTTGGATATATGGCTGCTTCCTTGGTTGTGGTACGTTTGCTCTTGTAGGTGCAACAATAAGTCTCCTCGATTCGTAGTTCAACGGAAGAATTCCTTTCGCCCTTCAACGCAAGGCTTCAGTCGCGTGGATTCCAATGCATGAATGCATGCATTGTTCTGCCTAAGGTCTTTTCTTGTTATCTTGTATGCCTTATCCTTTTGAAATTCTCTTTTTCCTGATTCCGTTGTTTTGCGATGTTTCTATGATGGTACGTATAATTCACTGCATTTTCTAACTAATCAACGCAAGGCATTCTTTACTTTTATTAGCTTCTTCAAATTTTGAAAGTCTTAAGTTTTATTTTGTACAAACCTGTGTTCAAACATTTATTATTGCATTCTTGTAATTTTATTTTTAGCTTTGTGGTGAGAACGCTGCCAACCTCTAAGTTTGAGGGTGGCAGCAGTCTCGGAGAATTACGTTCATTATATTGCGACCATTTGAAAAAAAAAGTTGAAGTGAGATTTTTGGAATAATAACTCCACTGCTAACGCAATGAGGAAACCCATGTTGATAAGAGTTAAGTTGTGAAAGGCACTTGCTCGAAGTTGGATGTCCGCATGACACACGTGGGGGCAAGCCAAAACGAAGGCAAGTCGACAGGATCAGTGCATTAGCGCAACTCCTCTGTCCGACGCAAGCCAAAACAAACGAGACAAGTGTTAATTTGAATATGGAACGCAACTGAAGTTGGATGCTCGCATGACACACGTGAGGGTAAGCCAAAACGAAGGGTGTAACCAGGTTCAACGCCGCATTTGAATAATTCATCGCAAAGTTTTGAATTATTTTGACGAACGCATTCTCAGAAGCTAAAAACAATATTGCGGTGAATGAAAAAAATTTTTTGAGCAAAGGCTTGCTGGATCTAAACTTAGAAAAGATCTTTTTGAAGAAGCAGCCAAAGTGGAGGAGAGCATTGCGGTGATGGTCAAAGGTGTGTGTGAATTATATTCTGAGAAGTTGGTCATCGTAAAGGAAAGCATGAAGGTGAGTTAGAATTTCTTGAGTATAACGCATGCTTGAGGACAAGCGTGATTTTAAGTTTGGGGGTGTGATGACATGCAGAAATTACGTCGATCGTGCTAGGAATTCATGAGAAAAAGAGTTTGCATCGATCAGCATGTCGAATCTCAGCTAACCCATTACTTTCCGTTAATTATGCGTTCATGTTCTATTTTTGTAGCCAATGTAGGAAATGAACGCAAACGCGGAAACCGGACCATCGCATAGACGACCGCATACGAAGAAACACTCCATCGCAAGGCAAACGCATCGATCAACGCATGGATGTTGCGGTACTCAGTCGTATGCGTCCATCGCATGGGAGTTACGCTCGTCAAGCGATTGCAGTCATCGTGTAAAGTTGCGATATTAAGCAAATGCGGCCATTGAATGATTGCAGCTACGCGACAACGCAAACTAATGGGATCAACACAAGGTAGGTGGAATGAACGCATCAACGCATCTACCTCGAGAAAATCCAAAGCTGATGTTGACATTTCACCTACCATGCCGTTGGTGGCAGAGGTTCAAAAAGGACGAACGTGCCGAACGTCAGACTCAGAGCAGTCCAATTAATTTTGTCGGCGGCCAAGCTTTATAAATAGAATTCGATGAGCTAAAATTCATTTTATCCAAGGTTTTCGCCTGAGGTTCGCCTGGGGCGGATCCTTGTGATCCAGACAACTGCGTGAGAAGATGGCTGAGACTTCTTCACCTTTTTCATCCATTCCGAGTGACGACCGGAGCCTTCGACCAGAGCTAGATCTCGAGAGAGTCAGCTCCTCCACCCATCCATGGCACCACCGGCATCCTTGACGCACATCCGCTGGAAGCAAAGTTTTGCTTCCAGCTGGTCATTTCTTTTTCCTTTATTTTTCTATATTGTATTGTATGACATTTTGGAATTAAGAAATTAATACAATGTATTTTTCAATGCATTTCTCATTCCTTCGACTTCATCTCCATCTTTTTGCTTAGCATCTTTACTTTCATCGCAACACTTAGTGGGAGTGCTTGGGTATTGCATACTTAGTCATGTGGATTAGGAATATGAAGCATGAAGTAACCCACCGAGAGGTGTGCGTTGTTCGAGTATGTGAGTAATCTTATTTGCTTAGTGTGAAGCTGCTGCAACGCCTGTCTATGGGCTAATGCATTTCTTGTCTATGAGTGAAGTCAGCAACAATCAACTGCCTGGGAGGGTAAGTGGTTGGATGCATTATGCAAGGTATGCATTGTTCACTAGGGATAGTAACAATCTTAGGTCAGAGGGTAGTCTAAGGACAGGATCTAGGCTTGGGAAGGTTAGGTCAGAATCTAGGCTTGGGAGAGCCAAATTAGAACACAGAAAACAAGAGATAGGCGCTTAGGAATGATCACTATTTGTTATTAACGCATCGCACGCATCCTAGAGATAGGATACGATTGTATGCGGTCACCTTGCTTTCATGCATTTTGCATCATCGCATGGGACAAGAGTAGAGACTTAGGAATAAGCTCTATGGACACTTTGCGTTCAACACATGCGTCCTAGAATTAGGAGCACTGCATTTCCATTGGAAAATGACTTGCCGTATATGGTTATAACATGATCGCATAGACTGACGCTGACTAGGATTGCCCTTGCGATCACTCTTAAGTTTTGCAATGAAAACATCTCCGCATTTTATCTACTTTCCCATTCATTTATTTCATGTCAAGGTTGTCGCATCTCTACCTTTCGTGCATATTCTCATTGCGTTGTCTGATAGATAGGAGTAGGAGTAGGATTAACTTAGCTACATCCCCTTTATTCTTTTATTTAGCCGCCGCATGCACAATCACCACAAACATATAGTTACAAGTCCCTATGTTCGACCTCAGATTACTCGAGAAACTTGCGTTCATGTTATACTTGACGTGAGCGCAAGAAAACTTGTGCCAGGATGCATGGTCATCGCATACATTCGTTAACGCAATTTTCATTCCAACGCATGAACATCGACATATGACTATCAACGCACATCTTAGGAACATGCATCGCATAATGTGTCCATGAGATTTTGGTTGTCGAGTAAAATTGACTTCCAATTACCACGCACCACGCCCGCCAGAAAGTTCACGCACAAAAATTGGGTCCCAGGGCATCCCCATCGGGCACCGTTTGGGGCACCAAACAAGCTCCGTTCCAAAAGCCATCTGTGTGCACG
>NW_024064923.1:1834-3454 GCF_009727055.1 Benincasa hispida | reverse complement strand
TGCCACGACCTTTTTCTCATCGTTCTGGACCCTCTGGGTCTGTTTTAAAATTTTCGCCCCCGAAAATTTCGCGCACAAAAATTGGGTCCCAGGCACTCCTGTCGGGGCCCGATAGCCGTTTGGGGAACTAAACGAGCTCCGTTCCCCAAAACCATCTACACGCACGGCTTTTTTTCACATCGTTCTGGACCCCTAGGTCCATTTTTCAAATTTTGCCTGCCCGGATAGTTCGCGCACAAAAATTGGTCCTCGGGGCACCCTGACGGGCCCAATAGCTGTTTGGGGTCACCAAATGAGCTCATGTTCCAAAAATTTCTGCGTGCACGGCTTTTTCTCATCGTTCTGGACCCTGGGTCCGTTTTCAAATTTTTGCTCGCCTGGAAGTTAGCGTACAAAAATTAGGCCTCCGGGCACCTCTCGCTGGGCCCGATAGCCTTTTTGGGGCACCCAAACAAGCTCTGTTCCCAAAACAGCCTACACATACGACTTTTTCTCATTGTTCTAGGACCCCTCCCGGGCTCAATAGCCGTTTGGGGCACCAAACAAGCTCCGTTCCCTAAACGGTTTGCGCGCACAGCTCTTTCTCATTGTTCTAAATCCCTGAATCCCCTTTCAATTTCTTTCTCTTCACCTAATTCGAACAATTCGAATTATTCTATCATACAATTCTAACTTCATTCCATATGAGCTAGTAAGGGAACCTAATGAACCTATAGATCATGGGCTCCAACGACCCGAGATTAGCTGGCTAAACTCTTTAAATGGAGCTAATCAACATTCGTTAACTCACGGGTATCTGGGTGACTACAACATCACCACGGTGTACGATTTCCAGATAAGGTGGTACTTACGTTCGATGTGCTTTCCCCATTTGTGACTTCGAGGTTCTTTTGAATTTGCAACTGCACCATTGTTGTCACAATACAAGGTGATGGGTAGATGCATATTTGGAACAACTTCCAATTCTGTCAAGAATTTCCTCAGCCATACTACTTTTGTTGTTGCTTCGCAAGCAGCTACGTATTCAGCTTCCATTGTGGAGTCAGCTATACAAGTCTGTTTTACGCTTCTCCACACTACTGCTGCTTCGTTAAAAGTGAACACTGATCTAGATGTAGACTTTCTAGCATCTTTATCACTTTGGAAATCAGAGTCAGTGTATCCGATCCTTAGCACTATACACGAGCATGTAGTCCTTAATTCTCTTGAGATACTTTAAGATGTTCTTAATGGTAGTCCAATGATCACGTCCAGGATTAGACTGGTATCTACTGACGATCCCTACTGAGTAGCATATGTCAGGTCTAGTACATAACATTGCATACATCAGGCTTCTAACTACAGAGGCATAGGGAATATTTCTCATATCCTCAACTTCTTGAGGTGTCTTAGGACATTGTTCTTTTGATAGATGAATTCCATGTTTGAAAGGCAACAGACCCTTTTTGGAATTCTGCATTTTATACTTAGACAACATTTTGTCTATATAAGATGCTTGAGACATGGCTAGTGTCCTATTCTTGCGATTCCAAACAATTTGGATCCCAAGAATATACTGCGCATTTCCTAAATCTTTCATTTGGAATTGTGTATCTAGCCATTGTTTGACGTCAGTAAGAT
>NW_024064923.1:0-1519 GCF_009727055.1 Benincasa hispida | reverse complement strand
CCAAATTTCATAGTCATAAAAGGTGGCAATGGATAAGAGTATTCTAATCGACTTAAGCATAGCAACAGGAGAGAGAAATTTTTTTCATAGTCTACTCCCTCTCTCTAAGTATAACCCTTTGCCACAAGTCGAGCCTTAAAAGTCTGTACTTTACCGGGTTGGTCTCGTTTTCTCTTGTAAATTCACTTACAACCAATTGATTTTATATCATTTGGTTGATCTATAAGTTTCCAAACAGAATTGAAGTACATAGACTCCATTTCGAGGTTCATGGCTTTGACCCACTGATCACGGTCCACATCTTTCATCGCTTGTTTATAGGTCGTTGGATCCTCTATGTCGTCATTAAGTATGACGATTTGTGTTTCTATTAAACCCAAGTAACGGTCAGGCTGATGAACAACCCTCCCACTATACCGAGGAATTCTCAACTCTTGAGAATGATGTGACTGACCAGATGTACTAGTTTAATCTACTACTTTAATAGATGAACTAGCTCTATCTGTAGCGTCTTTTTAAATTTCTTTCGACACTATTTTATTGCTTGGTTGATGATTTCTAATGTGGTCTTCCTTTAGGAATGTGGCATTTGTTGATACAAATACCTTGTTTTCTTGAGGATGATAAAACAGACCACCCTTTGTTTCCTTTGGATAACCTACAAATAGGCATAACTTTGAACAATGTTCCACTTTCTTGGGATTTTGTACCAACATATGTGCTGGGCGACCCCAAATTCTAAAGTGACGTAAACTACTTTTACACTCTTTCCATAGCTCATAAGGTGTTTCTGAAACACTTTTAGAGGGAACATTGTTCAAAATATGGATAGTAGATTCAAGTGCATATCCCCAAAAGGAATCAGGCAATTGAGCATAGCTCATCATAGAGCGAACCAGATCTAATAAGGTTCGGTTTCTTCTTTCTGATACACCATTCTGCTGAGGCGTACTAGATGCAAAGAGTTGTGACTGGATCTCGTTTTCTATCAAATAGTCTTGGAATCGTATGTCCATATATCTCCACCTCGATCTGATCGAAGTTTCTTTATTGTTTTACCTAATTCATTCTCAACTTCAGCTTTATATTCTTTGAACTTTTCAAGAGAATCAGACTTATGATGAAGCAGGTAAACATGACCATACCTTGAACAATCATCAATAAAACTGATGAAATATTCATACCCACCTCAAGCCTTGATATTCATTGGTCCACAAAGGTCCGAATGTACGAGCTCTATGAGTACTTTAGCTCTGAGACCTTTTCCAGTAAAAGATCTCTTGGTCATATTTCCTTCAAGACAGGATTCACATGGAGGTAAAGTGTTATCTTCTAACTGACTTAAAAGTCCACTCTTGACCAATCTCCCAATCCTATTGAGATTTATGTGATCAAGTCTTAGGTGCCATAGATAGGCATTGGAAGAAACCTTTTGTTTCTTATTCTGAGTTTCTAATGTTCTAAACATTTCAGTATTTAAAACAAAATTTGCTCTAGTTGGTCTTAACGTATATAAGTT
>NW_024064922.1:2798-4465 GCF_009727055.1 Benincasa hispida | reverse complement strand
CGTGTCACCTATGGTCATTTAGGTGAGATGTAAGTCTCTAGTATCAACGACGTTATATATAGAGCCTAGTCATCTCGTGGTCCAGGTCTTATACAAATTCTTTGTATAAGACACCCCCGCTCACACATCTCCACAAAACGGTTAGGATCTACTATCTGTAATAGTTTATAACACTTGCAAACCTCTACAAAGCGGGTCATATCCATAGTGTCATCAGGATCAGGTATCCCACCTTAATCCTTATACTACAAACCTATTTAGGTTATCACTTAAGGCATGATCCACTTGTATATCACATATAAATGCTTAAGTTCACATAAGATAACCAAGGAGCTTTATTTATTGGATATGAGTAAATGCCATAATTAAATAACATTTATTTTATTCATCAAACAATGTGCATCTTTACAAAACAACGAGACTCCAGGAGAATTAGGACAACAATCCTAACACTAGAAGCTTGTTTTAATCCATAAATGGATCGATTAAATTTGTAAACCTTTTGCTCTTGACCTTGCTGTATAAACCCTTCTGGTTGAGACATATAGATACTCTCTTCAAGATAACCATTAAGAAAAGGTGTCTTGACATCCATTTGCCATATTTCACAATCATAAAATGTGGCTATGGACAAGAATATTCTAATAGACTTTATCATGGCAAATGGAGAGAAGGTTTCTTCAAAATCTATCCCCTCTCTTTGGGTAAACCCTTTTGCCACAAATCTAGCTTTGTAGGTCTATACCTTACCAGGTTGGTCTCGTTTTCTCTTGTAGATCCATTTGCAACCGATGGATTTTACCCCTTCAGGTTGATCTACAAGATCCCAGATAGAATTGAAATACATAGATTCCATTTCAAAGTCCCATGGCTTTAATCCATTGGCCTTTGTCCACATCTTTCATTGCTTGGATAAAAGACAATGGATCATTTAAACCATCATCTGGTATGATGAGTTGATTTTCAGTTAAACCCATGTATCGATCAGGCTGTTGCACAACCCTCCCACTACGAGGAGGCATTCTCAACTCTTGAGAAGGATGTGAAATATCGGTTTCATAAAAAGCTCTTGTTGATGGACCTGCTCTATCAACAACTCTTATTGAAGGACCTGCTCGATCAACAACTCTTGTTGATGCATTTGTCATTTCTCTGGACATTTCTTCTATTACTAGCTTACTGCGAGGTTGATGGTTCTTTATATAATCTTCCTCCAGGAAGTTTGCATTTGTCAATACAAATACTTTAGGATCATAAAAGAGACCACCTTTTGTTTCTTTTGGGTAGCTTACAAATAGGCATACTTTTGAACAGTGTTCCAACTTTTTAGGATTTTGCACCAACACATGTTACTGTCCCTCCAAAGCTTAAGGTGGTTCAGAAGCATATTCGAGGGAACCATGTCAAAATATACACTTGCAATCCCAACTGCGTGTCTCACCAAAAAGAAGTTTGGTATAACTGAGCATGAATCTCATGGAACGAACATGTCCAAACAAGTGTTTTGTTTCGTCCTTTCTGCGACGGTCCTTATGCGAGGATGTGCCAGGCTCGTGAGATTAAGACTGATATCTGTTCTATCAAAGTTCGGATTCCATGTCCATATACTCACCACCTTCGTCCGATCGAGTGTATTTCTTTTACCTATCTGGTTTTCAACCTCAAAC
>NW_024064922.1:0-2700 GCF_009727055.1 Benincasa hispida | reverse complement strand
CCTTATACTCTTTGAACTTTTCAAAAGTTTCAGACTTTTGGTGCATTAGGTAAACATGCTCATACCTAGAATAATCATCTATAAAACTGATGAAATATTCAAACCATCCTCTTGCTCTAACATTTAGAGGCCCATAAAGGTCTAAGTGAATCAGTTCTAGGGGTTCTTTGGCTCTAAGACCTTTTCCAGAAAAATATCTTTTTGTCATTTTACCCTCGAGACAGGACTCACATGGTGGTAATGAACTGTCTTCCAACTTATTTAGAAGACTGTTTTTAACCAATCTCTCAATCTTGTTAAGATTTATGTGACCTAGTTTTAAGTGCCAAAGATAGGCGTTTGAAGAAATCTTCATTTTCTTATGAGTTCCAGCAGTTTTAAACATCTCTATATTCAAAACAGCTTTGACCTTAGTTGGTTTTAACATGTACAAGTTATTTTCTAATTTTGCAAAGCAAATCTTTTTATTTCCCATATTGATGAACACTTCATCATTTTCGAAACAAACTTTATGATTTTGTTCGCAAACAAGAGGCAGATATTAGATTCCTTTCATAGAAGGAATATAATATACATTTTTCAAATAAATGTACTTATCTCCTATAAATAACTTCATATCTCCCACTGTTTTGGCTGAAACAATCTCCTTAATCCCTACTTAATGATTGTTTCACATTTTATCAACTGTCTCCAGGAACTTGTTTCCTGTGAGATAGTACATACATGATTAGCAGCACCTGAATCAATAATCCAGATCTTATCGTTTTCCACTAAACATGCTCGATAACAAGTAAATCATATTTATCTTGTTGTTCGAATTCTGCACTCTCATCTATATAATTCATAATTTCAGATGAGTTGGGAGATAGAGGACAATCCTCTGTTAAAACTTTTTTGGTGTAATCAATCGTTAGTAATTTGTTTGTTGATTGATATTACTGTTATTTAAATCGGAAGCGAGTATCCTAAAGGAATTCAACATGCTAATAAAATTCAAACAAATTCTAATTTAGCAAATTGTAACTAAATCCAAAATCAAGTTTTAGCAAAAAGTAATAATGTACCCATAACCATTATTTATTTGCAACGATATTTTAGTGAGTCAAAATATGTGCTACTGAGGGGCAGCCAGATACTCCTTCACTAAAGCAAACAATTTTGACCAAACACTATCTCTGAAATAACTCTTATTCCTATTGTCTCCGGAATAACTCTTATTCCTATAGTCGTTTAGTTATTGTTTTCGGTCAAGATCCTTACTAACAACTTAGTAATTCTTGTAAGTGTGACCTGCCATTTTCAGATCTTATAGAACGTTATGAACTTGCCTCTGAAATAGAAGAAAATATCCAATACGGTACTATAAAACCTATTCATTTTACTAAAGCCTGGGTTGTTCCGAATCCTATGTTACAACCCTCTGAGGGGATAGTCATCGCTAAATGGCTAGCAAAGGGTCGCCAAAAGCAAACCAGCAGGCAAAACATAGGAATCTCACGATTCAGACTAATGGAGGAGACCGTAGGGTATATTGAAACATATCCTTCACCCACTTACTACGAACTACTTCCTTCATTTACCTTGATATTGACTCATATAAAACACTTTCCGAATGGAGGCCACTTCCAGGGTGACACGAAGCATCATATGAATCTCACGGTGTAAACTATGTGGAGACATGTCAGTTGAAATCTATATATCGTATAATAGACTTATGTTTGAACAACTTCCTCTTTTCACCGAGATCTAGATTTAAGCTAAAAAATACTTTCCGAATGGAGGTCACTTCCAGGGTGACACGAAGTACCGCTTAAATCTGGATTGTGAACTCTTAGAGACGTGAGAGCTAAAAATAACGTATCGTATGTGTTATTAATCTCCCACTGAAGTTTTCTAATAACTCTATCATATAATAGTTATTAAACTGCCACCGTAGTGTTGTATTGGGTAGATTATACTTAGGTTCTTTTCTACTAATAAAACAACCCTAAGTCTGTAGTTTATCCAAGTATAAATCTTATAATTAGATTTTAACCTACGATGTCTAGGTGATAAATCATTTTATTTCCTCACATCATTCACGTATGCTCATAAAACCGGTTACCAATGCTCAATAATTTGACCATAATCCCCAGGTAGGAGGTATTCCGTAAACCATCAACTTAGGTACCCACAGCCTTAGACAGGATTATATATCAGTTGAGTTTGTAACCTAGGTTTTATAAGTTTTAACAATTAAAATAGGTGGTCAACCTACGTGAGCATGCAACTGTTGTTTATGGATTTTAAATGTCTAACCTAATTTTATAACAATTTATAAAACTTTAGACATGCTAAATATCCATAATATATATATGGCATTCAATATTTAATATAACACTTATATTAAATACTTATATTAAATACAAGAAACCCTAACATACATACTATATATTATAACAATTTATAACATACTTTCAATGCATGTAACATACTTCCTATGGTGGAATTTTAAATTTAAATGGCATACTATATGCACATACAAGATTTATTTAATTATAAAATACATCAAATGCATAAATAATTAAACATAGACTGATATGGTTTTGATTTTGGCATAAATAAGCATACAGAAGCCTAATTATTACAATCAGCTTCAACATCGTCTTTGAACCGCTCGAACTGCTCCAAACCGAACCCAAGCATCTTGAACCGGACCAG
>NW_024064921.1:0-5996 GCF_009727055.1 Benincasa hispida | reverse complement strand
GGTTGAGAACGATGAAAAAGGGCGTGTGCCAGAACGGTTTTGCGAACGGAGCTCGTTTGTGCCCCAAATGGGGCCCGGGACCCCACGGCTTCGTCGGGTCCTTGTCGTGCGCGAATTCGTCACGAAGCGGAAAAAAGACCCAAGGTTAAGAATGATGATAAAAAGTTGTGTGCCAGACGGTTTTGCGAACGGAGTCTTCGGTGCCCGAAACGGCCCCCGGGGCCGTGGGGCCCACTTTTCGCTCCGAACCTTCCGGCAGAAAATGCGCGAAAACGGACTCGGCTTAAAAACGATGAAAAAAAAGGCGTGTGCCAGAGGTTTTGAACGGAGCTCGTTTGGTGCCCCAAACGGCCCGGCCCGGGGGTGTCGCGGTGGCTGCTGGGGTGTCGCATGGCTTGGCTGGGTTGTGCATGGCTTTGTTGGGGTGTCGCATGGCTTGGCTGGGGTGTCGCGGGGCAGGGCCCAGGGACCCAATTTTGTGCGCGAACCTTCCGTCGAAAAAGCGCGAAAACGGACCAGGGGTTAAGAACGATGAAAAAAAGCCGTGTGCCAGACGGTTTTGAACGGAGCCGTTTGGTGCCCTGAAACAGCCCCGGGCCCCGGGGCCCACTTTTTGCTCCGAACCTTCCGCACGGAATTGCCGAAAAAGGACCAGGGGTTAAGAACGATGAAAAAGGGCGTGTGCCAGACGTTTTGCGAACGGAGCTCGTTTGGTGCCCAAAGGGCCCGGGACCCCACGGGCTGCTCGGGGGCTCGTTTGTCGTGGCGAACATTCCGTCACGGAATTGCGCGAAAACGGACCCAGGGTTAAAAATGATGATAAAAAGTGTGTGCCAGACGGTTTTGCGAACGGAGCTCGTTCGGTGCCCGAAACGGCCCCCGGGGCCCGGGGGACTTTTCGCGGTGTCGCATGGGCTTGGCTGGGGTGTTGCATGGCTTGGCTGGGGGTGTCGCATGGCATGCTAGGGTGTCGCGGGGCAGGGCCTAGAGACCCAATTTTTGTGCACGAACCTTCCGTCACGAAAAAGCGCAAAAACGGACGTAGGGGTTAAGAACGATGAAAAAAAGTCGTGTGCCAGACGGTTTTTGGTAAGGAGCTCGTTTGGTGCCCGAAACAGCCCCCGGGGCCCCGGGTCCCACTTTTTGCTCCCCAACCTTCCGGCACGGAATTGCTCAAAAATGGACCCAGGGGTTAAGAACGGTGAAAAAGAGGCGTGTGCCAGACGGTTTTACGAACGGGGCTCGTTTGGTGCCCCAAACGGGCCCCTGGAACCCACGGGCTGCGTCGGGGGTCCGTTTGTCGTGCGCGAACATTCCGTCACGAAAAAACGGGAAAAGGGACGCAAGGGTTAAGAATGATGATAAAAAGTTGTGTGCCAGACGGTTTTGCGAACGGAGCTCGTTTGGTGCCCAAACGCACCTCGGGGCCATGGGGCCCACTTTTCACTCCCGAACCTTCCGGCACGAAATGCGCAAAAACGGACCCAGGCGTTAAAAACGATGAGAAAAAGGCATGTGCTAGACGGTTTTACGAACGGAGCTCGTTTGGTGCCCCAAATGGCCCCCGGGGCCCCGCTGGGGTGTCGCGGTGGCTAGCTGGGGTGTCGCATGGCTTGGCTGGGATGTCGCAAGGCATGGTGGGGTGTGGCGGGGCATTGCCCAGGGACTCAATTTTGTGCGCGAACCTTCTATCATGAAAAAGCGCGAAAATAGACCCAGAGGTTAAGAACGATGAAAAAAAGTCGTATGCCAAACGGTTTTCGGAACGGAGCACGTTTGGTGCCCGAAACAGCCCTTGGGGCCTGGGGGGCCACTTTTTGCTCCCGAACCTTCCGGCACGAAATTGCGCAAAAAAGGATCCAGGGGTTAAGAATGATGAAAAAGAGGCGTGTGCCAAACGATTTTGCGAACGGAGCTCGTTTAGTGCCCCAAATGAGCCCCGGGACCCCATGGGCTGCGTCGGGGGTCCGTTTATCGTGTTCGAATATTCGGTCACGAAAAAGCGCGAAAATGAACCCAAGGGTTAAGAATGATGATAAAAAGTTGTGTGCCAGACAGTTTTGCGAACGGAGCTCGTTTGGTGCACGAAACGGCCCCCGGGGCCGTGGGGTCCACTTTTCGCTCCCGAACCTTCTGGCACGAAAATGCGCAAAACGGACTCCGCGTTAAAAACGATGAGAAAAGAGGCGTGTGCAGACGGTTTTGGGAACGGAGCTCGTTTGGTGCCCCAAACGGCACCCGGAGCCCAGCGGGGGTGTCGCGGTGGCTGCTGGGTGTCGCATGGCTTGGTGGGTTTGATGGGCTGGCTGGGGGTGTCGCATGGCTGGCTGGGGTGTTGCTAGGCATGCGGGTGTCGCGGGGCGGGCCCAGGGACCCAACTTTTGTGCGCGAACCTTCCGTCACGAAAAAGCGCGAAAACGGACCCAGGGGTTAAGAACGATGAAAAAAAGCGTGTGCCAGACGGTTTTGGGAACGGAGCGTTTGGTGCCCAAACAGCCCCCGGGGCCACTTTTTGCTCCGAACCTTCCACGGAATTGGGAAAACGGACGCAGGGGTTAAGAACGATGAAAAAGAGGGCGTGTTGCCAGACGGTTTTGCGAACGGAGCTCGTTTGGTGCCCCAAATGGGCCCCGGGACCCCACGGGCTGCGTCGGGGTCCGTTTGTCGTGCCGAACATTGTCACGAATTGCGCAAAACGGACCCAGGGTTAAGAATGATGATAAAAAGTGTGCCAGACGTTTTGCGAACGGAGCTCGTTCGGTGCCCGAAACGGCCCCGGGGCCGTGGGGCCCACTTTTCGCTCCCGAACCTCCGCACGAAAATGCGCAAAACGGACTCGGGCTTAAAAACGATGAAAAAGAGGCGTGTGCCAGACGGTTTTGTGAACGGAGCTCGTTTTTGTGCCCAAACGGCACCCGGAGCGCGCGGGGTGGTCGCATGGGCTGTTGGCTGGGGTGTTGCATGGCCTTGCTGGGGGTGTCGCATGGCTTGGCTGGGTGTCGCTAGGCATGCGGTGGTCGCGGGGCACCCAACTTTTGTGGCGAACCTTCCTCACGAAAAAGCGCGAAAAACGGACCCGGGGTTAAGAACGATGAAAAAAAGCCGTGTGCCAGACGGTTTTGGAACGGAGCCGTTGGTGCCTGAAAACACCCCCGGGGCCCACTTTTTGCTACCGAACTTCCGCACGGAATTGCCAAAACGGACCCAGGGTTAAGAACGATGAAAAAGGGGTGTGCCAGACGGTTTTGCGAACGGAGCTCGTTTGGTGCCCCAAATGGGCCCGGGACCCACGGCTCGTCGGGGGTCCGTTTGTCGTGCGCGAACATTCCGTCACGGAATTGCGCGAAAACGGACCCAGGGTTAAGAATGATGATAAAAAGTCTGTGCCAGACGGTTTTGGCAACGGAGCTCGTTTGGTGCCCGAAACGGCCCCCGGGCCGTGGGGCCCACTTTTCGCTCCCGAACCTCCCGGCACGAAAATGCGGAAAACGACCCGGGCGTTAAAAAGATGAAAAAAAGGCGTGGCCAGACTTTGTAACGAGAGCTCGTTTGTCTCCAAACGGCCCCAGCGGGGGTGTCGCGTGGCATGCTGGGGTGTCGCATGGCTTGGTGGGGTGTTGCATGGCCTGGCTGGGGTGTCGCATGGCTTGGCTGGGGTGTCGCTAGGCATGCGGGGTGTCGCGGGGCAGGGCCCAGGGACCCAACTTTTGTGCGCGAACCTTCCGTCACGAAAAAGCGCGAAAACGGACCCAGGGGTTAAGAACGATGAAAAAAGGCCGTGTGCCAGACGGTTTTGGGAACGGAGCCCGTTGTGGCCTGAAACAGCCCCGGGGCCCCGGGGCCCACTTTTTGCTACCGAACCTTCCGCACGGAATTGCGGAAAGGACGCCAGGGTTAAGACAGATGAAAAAGGGCGTGGGCCAGACGTTTTGCGAACGGAGATCGTTTGGTGCCCAAATGGGCCCCGGGACCCCACGGGCTGCGTCGGGGTCGTTTGTCGTGCGCGAAACAATCCTTCCGTGGAATTGCGGAAAAGGAACCAGGGGTTAAGAATGATGAAAAAGTCGTGTGCCAGACGGTTTTGCGAACGGAACTGTTCGGTGCCCGAAACGGCCCCCGGGGCCGTGGGGCCCACTTTCTCCTGAACCTCCCGGCACGAAAATGCGCGAAAAAAAGGACTCGGGCTTAAAAACGATGAAAAAGAGGCGTGTGCCAGACGGTTTTGTGAAGGGCTCGTTTGGTGCCCAAACGGCAACCGGGACCCAGCGGGGTGTTTTCGCGTGGCATGGCTTGGGTGTCGGCATGGCTTGGCTGGGTGTTGCATGGGGCCCTGTGCTGGGGGGGTCGATGCTTGGCTGGGGTGTCGCTAGGTGGTCACCAAATCGCTCTCTTTCGGAAGCTATCTCTTAGTGATTGTGCGGCAACATCTTTTCCAACTCACGAACAAGTCAGCCAACTCAAATATTACGGACTCGCCACCACGAGTGCCTCTCGCAATCTCCACCCCCATTTTTAGGGAAAATCGGTTTTTAGAAAAACGGGTTTATGAGAAAAGGTTTTCGTAAAAATTTTGTGAGTATAAAGAAAGAAAGATGTAGTAGACTAGAAAGCAATAAAAAGGCAAACAACAACAGTATGAGTACTACCTCCGGGGTATGAGGAAGTGATGGTTAGTCTTATCCCTCATATAGTGCATTCTGAACAAAAAAAGCCAACTGGCTTCCCTTGCATATGCAAAGGGCGATGGTGGTCAGCTTTACAATGAAAATGTAAAGAAAGCAAAGCTAACTAAACTTAATACAATACAACTAAAGATATGAAAGATGCTAGAAGGGGTTGGATCGAGCATGCGGCCATGGGCAACAGGCCCTGTACAAGAATTTGGACCGAATTCTCCCCCACTTAATTGGTTGACGTCCCGTCAACTGACCCTTGTTCAAAATCTGCGATGCTGGAGCTGTATTCTTCAAGATCTTCGGCCCGCTTCCCAACTGATCTCTTTCGTCGGGGAGATCCTTCCATTTTCACTAAAGAACTCTGTTCATTCTCTTCTGGTCTTTCCGATATTGGGCGCGTACGTTTTCAGGATTCGTGCAACTTCTTTCTCAGCAGAACTCTCATGTTGACTTGGTGGGCGCCTTTACAGTTTCGTTGTTCGTCCCTCTGGGATCGGATAGATAGCTTCAGGATTATCACATCGGATGGACAAGATTGAATCTCATCCATGATGGGTAACTGAACCATTATATGAGGTTCTCCCGACCTTCTCAGAATTTAACCCCCTCCACTGGACCTTCATATTTCCTTACTAGTACGTTTGTCTCTCTGGCTCGGAAACGAAACTGTTCTCGGTCGATAGGCTTGTATCAAGACCTGTTCTCCACTGAAAAACTCAAGGAGCCCTCCGTTGGTCTTATAGCCCACTTCTTCATCCCTTTTGATGTCTTTCTAGGTAGAACGGAGCTATATCAGAGAAGTTTTGCTCCACTCTTTAGTGAAGTTTATGTTGCTTAAGACTTTTGCCTGCCATAAGGTGGTCCACCAAGTGTGCATGAGTGGCTGTCTACCGCAACCCACTTCGAAGGGGTGTTTGCGGTCGCAGAACTCTTATGGCTATTGAGGCTGAACTAGCCCATCTAACAATTGGTCACCAGTCTTCTGCTCTAGGTCGATAAAAAGTGAAACGGCAAAGATATTCCTCGAGCATGATATTTGAAGCGTTTCCGTCTTGACCGTCAGTTGGGGGATGATATAGCTAGAAGAGATATTCAGTGTGAACGCCAATATTTGAACAATTCTGTCCAAAGAATTCCCATGTGAATCTTCCGCCCGGATCGCTAGGACAATGCTATGGCGACACCCCATAATTTTCACGAATGTGTTTGGAAGAAACAGGCTGGGCAGTCATCCACAGCTTGTTGCACATTGTTGGCAGACAAGGCAAAGTCTTGTAAAATGGCATGACATCGTCTCGAAGGCTGGCCAATAGTAGTCTT
>NW_024064920.1:0-1473 GCF_009727055.1 Benincasa hispida | reverse complement strand
AGTTCTCTTTCCAAAAAAATCTATTTAAAACATTTTCTCAAACTTTATTTCTCTTAACTTTTTAAAAAACAGGTCAAACCTTTTTCTTTCCAAAAATTTATATTATATTGCTCTTGCAATATTTATTTTTAAATATTAATAATGAGTGGTCTTTAAAATCGTAATCGTCCTGTAACTTTTCTCTCATAAATTATTATCGGTATCTCTCTTATATCATAATAGTAAATTTGAGGTGATTTAAGAAAAAATTGATTGTCCGGAAATCAATTTTTCAATGTTACCTTATCTCTACTCTAATTTTTTAATTATTTTTTCTATATTTTTTACCCTCTTTTTCTAATTTTCGTAGTGCTTGTGTACTATTATTGTGCTCGCAATCTGAGGTGATCTTAGTGATGTTCCATATATACTTTGAACTTTTTTATCTTATTTTTTTATTTATTATGTTATTTGACTTTCTATTTAATGTGATATTTAATGTGACTTTCTATTTATTGTACCAATCTATGTTTTTCTTTTGTGCAACATTTTCAAATTTGTTTTTTTACATCATGTACAATCTTCACTATGTTTGAACAATTGTTTGATCATGTATAATCTTCATTATGTTTGAACAATTGTAGTTGTTCACTCTATAGTGTTTTTTAGTTTTATCTTGTTTGATTATATTATTATTATTTGGTACATTGTTTGAACTATGAATTGTTCAAATAATTATCACTCTTTTCTCGAGGTATGATATAGTTTTACTTTTTATATTATTTTCTTAATTAGTTCTTTATAACTCTCTTGACAAAATATGAATTTTTTTTTTCCTTTTATACTTTCAATTTTCTTAGTTTCATTTTTTATATTGTGACATGTCTCTCTTTTATTCATGATTATGTATTGTTCAGTATTTTGTTGTTTCTTTTATGTGAAATTTAAGTTTTACTTTTATCTATGATTTTTTTGGGTATATGTTTAATTTTATTTATTTTTCTTTATTTAACCTGTAGCATATTGTCAAATTATGAATTATTTTCCTCTGAGTTTAGTTTCATTATTGTATTTTATTTCTCTCTAGTGTTTTTAGAACTAGATTATATTGTTATGTTTTATTTCTTTTGTTCGAAATATAGTCTTTTAGTTTAACTTCATTTGGGGCTACTATTATATTTTAGGTACTCTTTTCTATATATAGTTATTTAAAATAGTTGTAGAGAGAATAATTTCTGGTCTAGGTTTATTTGCTCCATAGATTACAAAATGTTACACTTTTAACCTTTAAGCTTTGAGTTTAGTCTCAATTTAACTAAAAATATAATTTTAATGTTGAATTTTGAGTTGTGCTTCAATTTGGCCCCTAGTTCCAAGATTTACACTAATACTCATTTTCTATCTTTTTTTTTTTTTTTTTTTTATGTTTAATGTCTAATAATTATGATGCCTAGTTCAATTGGCATAATGTATCAACGATCTTCTGTGGTTATA
>NW_024064919.1:0-12742 GCF_009727055.1 Benincasa hispida | reverse complement strand
GGTGCAGCTGCGAAACGCTGTTTTTAATCAATTCCAGCAACATTGTCAAACGATTTGTTACTCCAGCCGTTGGAAACTATTGATATGCATCAACTCACTAAAAAGTTCAAGACGAAAATTGCGAACACCAGGGTATAATTCATTACGTTGCTTCGGTCTATTAAAAATCCTTCGAATAAAGTTTCGTGCGTATCTCTTTCTTGACCATTAAAGGGGAAATTTCATTCTCAATCCTTCCTTTTCATTTTGCATTTTCATTTTCAATTCGGAACTTGTAAATCGTTTTAATAAGAACTTAACATCTCATTTTTCTCGACAACATTACTCTTTATTACTATCTATTTCAAACATTCTTGTAAATTGATTATGACTTATATGACTTGATAAGTTATTGGCCTCTCCATGATATACCCATTTCAAACAATATGAGGAAAGATAATTTATATGTTAATAGATATTGTCACAATATCTATCTTTCGCCAAATTAATTCATACAATTCTTGCAAAATGGAACATCTCTATTTTCGTCTGGAATTCATTAACATGAAAACTTGCCAATATTCTAAAAACTGGGATTACTCCTTCTCTATACTCCACTAATAACCTTTATTCCTTAGGTTTAATCCATCTATTAATCCTTAAAAAAATTAAAATTTTCTGACAACTGTAAGTCCAAAACAATTAACCTGGATTAGAGGACAAAAGAAGTACAAAGTATTATTAAGCATGACTTGATTAAAAATTCCAAGTTTGTTACAGAGTATTTAAAATTTTAACTAATTTATATACGTGTTTAACTTTTTTTTCCCTAATGTTATTGATGTTTTTATCCCGAAACTAAGTTCCAAAATTAAAGTAAGTTGTTGAAACATCCACAATCATGACTTTTATATAAAAACAATGCTAATTAAAAACCCAAACCACAATAACATTCATACTCCAAAAAAATTGCATAAATTAAACACCCACAACCCACAATAACCATACTATAAAATTTATCCACTAATCCATAAAAAAATTACCATAAATTGACAAATCTACCAATCAACAAATTAACAACTCAATCCATAAAATTAATTCAATTCAACAACAATAACAACTCAATCCATAAATTAAACATCACCAATCCATGGGAATTTTGTTTTTGGTTATTTTGGAGCTTTTTGAAAAATGTATTTGGACAAGTCAAATCTAATTTCACATTTCAACAACAAAATGGGGAATTCGAATCATAATGATTAATTAAAACATATACAATGAACATCTTACAATAAACACCAATAGACAAGTTTGCATTAAATTATTTAATCATGATTATTTTCAATTAATCAATCAAATAATGATTAAATTAATATACAAGATAAAAAATATGATTTAAATAAATATTTAAGAGACAAATATAAAATGAGAGATTACCGGCCGACAGCGCGGGCGGCCTTGAGTGGCGGCTGAATGAAACGAGGGAGACAACCAGCGCGACGGGGCATCGTGATTGCAGCTGATTGACCGAACGGAAGGAGCGAAGCGGCGAAAAAAGAGGGGAAAATGGAGGAGAGAGGGGAGAGGAGTGGGGGGAGGGTGAAGGGGAGACGGCAGCGGGGGAAGGGAGGGAAAAATGGTGAGAGGAGGAAGGAGAGGAGGTGGGCGGCAGCGAAAGGGCGGCGACAGTAAAAGAAGGGAAAAGGGAGAGGGAGGGAAGAAGATGTGAGGGGAGCGGCGAACGGGCCGACGACTGGGAAGGAGGGGAAAAATGGGAGAGGGAGGGAGAGGAAAGGCGACGGACCGGGCTCGGTCAGCGGGGCAGAGGTCGCGGCGGCGAGGGTTAAGGGTTTAAGTTTGATGAAGGAAGAAATGGAGAAAAAATGGGGAAGTAATGAGGTCTGGTTTTAACCACAGATCCCCATTCTGACGCCGCCCGACGGGCGTCGGGAGAGCCTCGGAGTATCCAAGTGAACTCCCGAAGGCTAACGGCGGTCTCTCCCAACAGACCAAACTCCCACACGCTTTGAGTTAGGCGTCGGGAGAACTCATTTTTCTTGTAGTGTCACCAGCTATCTATCCAGGTTTTATCCCTAATAATGGAGGTTTATTAAAGCAGTGTTTTGGATTACTCTCACCTACTGCAGATTAAAAGGAATAATCCTGAATAAACAGGAGTTCATTAGTTAGCTCAGGATTAAGATTCGAGTTACCCTATAGGTCATTGAATTTGAAATTAGTCAGCTTTAACATAGTAAACGGTCGTTATAAAGAAAGTTGGACTATTTCGAGGTCGGTCTTATGCAAACCTATTGCATTGGGATTCTTCACTCACATGTCTTCACATTAATGATTTTTGGGATTCACCATCATTTGTATTCAGTATACCAAATGAGCCGCGTCCAATAGTATCACTGATGGATAGTACCATTTCTCATCCAATATACTTATAGACCACTTTTGGCTATACAACTAAAAACTTGATTCATTTTTATGTTCGCCACATAAAGGTTTAAAGTATTCATATATAGTCTGATTTGTTTATTGGACTTTATAAATAATGCATATTTAATATAAGTTTATTAAATTTAAAATATTCCAATAATATCTTTATTGATAAAAAGAATATGTTAATAATATGTTTACAAACGATGAGTTTAGGGATATTCCAACATTTATAATATGAAGTTTTTTCTCTTCTATATAGTATAAAGGCATTTTTTGTGCCATATTAGTTGTATTTAAAATGTGTTTTTGATATTTTTAATTTTTTTTGTTTATAATTCATATTTGAATTTAACTTTTATTTTTATTAATTTTGATTTTCAGGGACGCAAACCATAAAATGAAGATCAATTCAGGGTAAGGCATATTAGACGTCGGTCTGATTTTTTTTTGCAATGTATGTTTTGTGGTTACCAATTTAGTGATTTGTTATGTAACTCTTAAAAAATGCCAAACTTCTTTGTAGTTTGCAAACTTCCATTTAGGTGTTTATGTGAAAACACTTGTGAGACTTTTAATGAGAATATGAATGAATTTTCATTAGTATTTGGTATAATTTTGTTTGCTTTTTAAGGTTCAAAACGAAAATAATCACCGAAGGATGGTTAGTGAAAAAAAAAAATACAAATATAAAAATATATATTTTTTAAAAATAGGCCATGTTGATGCTTCATATTGTATTTGCGAGGCGTTGGCATTATTCAAGAGTATACTCGACAGCAAATCTGTTACCATCGACAGTAGAAGAAACTACCACGCTCAAATTATATACATTAATTGTCGGGCAATTGCAAGGATAAATGACAAACATTTTTCAACAACGTCGACATTAAAGAACTACCGATGCCACATTTTTTGTGTCGATGGATATACTTTTTTGTCATCCATGTTTGCTAGCATCACATAATTCCACTCGGGAAGACTTCCATCGTTTAAGTTCCATCTACACTGAATGTCTTTTTTTTTTTCGTCAGCATAGGCTCTCCTACCCTTCGCGCTGACGTGACTATATTGCAACGGCATAAGATTAGCCGACGCGTTTTTATAAGCTACACCACACATTTTAGCGTAGGTAAAAGGTCTTATTGTTGTGTGATTTTTTCCCCTTAATTTTCCTATTTAAAATTCTATTGCAAAACTACCTTCAATCAATTTATGAATATGTGACTATAACTTTGTGTTAAACTTTTGCAAACATGTATCAAAATTACCCACTTTTTAAAAGTATTCCAACAAAGTGTTTTTTTTTTTTTTTTTTTAAAAAAAAGTAGGCTTAAGTGTTCTAAACAGTAAAATAATAAAATAAATATCCTAAAAATAGGATAATTATGGTAAAGCAAAGTCAAAAAAGTATATGAACCAAAATACTATTTTGGAACAAAATTAACATAGCACTTGTTAAGATGTATCAAATTATAAATAATCATTATAAAGTTTTCAATTTTATCCAATTAGACTCATATACTTTGAAAAGTGTTTCATTTTTTCCCACTATCCAATTTAAAAAGTAATGCAAAAAATCTTATAAACTTGCTATGCACAAATTAATTTGATTAATGCACAAACTAACTCTTGGATAAACGTATTCAAAACTCCAAATTTTAATGAAAATTTTGCTCTTACTTTTGTTTTACATGAAATCCTTTTTTTTCAATATTTTATCGTAAGTATGTTCGATAATTTATTTGAAAAAATATGAAGAAAAAAATTATAAAGCAGACAAAATACCAATATCTTTTACTTACTTAAGTTTGATTATTAAAAAAAAAAGTTATGATGAAGATTGATATAATTTAACTAAATTATCCGGGTAAAAAATGATATTTCTCCTCTAATACCTAGACCTTATTCGGATTAAACGCTTGTTGTGGTAAAATATTTGACTCCATCAAAATTAAATTATAGTTGAGTTAAATTAAAAGAAAAATTACATTTTTTGTATGGGAGGTTTGGTTTAGTAGTATTTCGATTTTTTAGGATCTGTTTGATAACGTTTTCGTTTTTGTTTTCATTTCTTGTTCATTATTTATCGTTTCTGTTTCTTATTTTTTAAGAACTAGAAATGGAAATATATTTGGTAACTATTTTTGTTTTTTGTTTCTTAAAAAAAGAACAAAAACATAAACTTGTTTGATAGCTTTTTCTCGTTTCTTGTTTATTATATATATATTTTCTTAGTATTTGATTTATTATTATTAATATAATATAATTTAGTTATATAATATAAACTGATATATTGCATGCCTTAAAAATGAGATTTTCAAAAATAAAAAATAAGGTATTTATACAAAATACAAAATTTAATCTTCTTTTTATAGATGCCGATAGAATCTATCAATGTCTAATCAGTGATAGAAACTGATAGAAGTTTATAATTGATACTATCAATGATAGAAATTGATACAAGTTTATCACCGATAAACGCTAATATAAGTCTATCAGCGATAGAAATCGATAGAAGTCCATCGTTGATAATAGTGATAGAAACTAATACAATTCTAACACTGAAAGACGCTAATAGAAGTCTATCAAGATATATCAATATTTTTTTTTTGCTATTTTGGTAAATAGTTTGACATTTTTTAAAAATTTTTCCGCATTAAAATGTATAAAGAACAATTATCGAATGTTTTACATTATCTACACAAATAAATTTCAGACGCAGTATTAATAACCAATAATACAATTGTTTCTATCCTTCAAATGTTGTTCAA
Organism: Benincasa hispida; assembly: GCF_009727055.1. Lineage (NCBI taxonomy): Eukaryota > Viridiplantae > Streptophyta > Magnoliopsida > Cucurbitales > Cucurbitaceae > Benincasa > Benincasa hispida. The sequence continues at coordinate 7,544 of NW_024064919.1, read as the reverse complement.
ATTTGATATACAATACTATTTCTTGCTCAAGTGATTCCTCTAAAATGAAGTCGACTTAAATCCAATTGAATTATATTATTGTGTAAATGTTGTTATAAGATAAATGATGTTTTATTGAAGAAGACTATATATAATAAAATTTTAACTGGTTTTAAATGTATTAAAATAAAAAATAAAATAAAATGATATATAAATACACATATTGCATTGTTTAAAATTAAAAATCCAAACAACATTTAAATATGCATATAAAAGTTTTAATATATATATGAACACAAATTAAATAATATATAAGTCGAAATATTGAAAAATAATCAAAATTACGAAATAAAACAAATAAGAATTAAAAGAAATGTAAAAAAAGGAAAAAAAAAATAGTATAATTTTGACATGTCTAGGATTTGAACCCACAATCTCTTCATCTTGAGAAACTTATTGGTGCCCTAATCAACTAAAAACGAAGACTATGTTTCCAAAGAATATATCAATTTGAGGAACTATATAGAAGTGGTTTCTCTATGTTTTGTTTCTTGAAAAATGAGTTACAGGAACAATAAATAAGAATAAAAAAATTTTATCAAACGGGCTTTAATTTTCAATTTTCAAATTTTTTGATTTCCATAGTCAGTTTTCTATAATTGGGATATGTATATTTATTCTTTAATAAAAAATTATTTAAAATAAAAATGTTTTTTAAATATTATTTTTCTCTCTCCCCTTCTTTCTCTCTGCTCCATCCATAGATGCATTGATGCCTGTCGCGGTATCACCATCGTTTCCTTTTCTTTTTTTTCCTCTCTCTTCTTATTTTTCCTTTCCTTTCCCATTTATTTTAAAAATATATATTAACAAAAAGAGCGGAATTCCTCCCACTGCACTCGTTTCAAATTAAAATAGCCAGGTTTCAAAATTTAGATATATAAATTGAGACAATTATTAATTTAAAATTTTAATCGATACATTTTCTCTCTCAACACAATAGAGGTCTTATAATTAGAGGTATAAATTAACCAATAATTTATTTGAAAATTTAATTAGTACAATTTTTTTTTTTTTTTTTGTGAAATGAGAGAGGGTACTATAATTTAGAAGTACAAATTATTCCACTTATTAGTTTAAAATATGAATGGATACAATTATAGAATTTAGAAGTAATAAATTGTTTTTTTTTAAAAAAAGTTTTGATCAGTTATATTTAGAGTTAAAATGTGAGGGCAGCTCATTCTGGATCTTATGGTTGGTTCCCTCGTGGTTAGAGCCATCTTAGTTCCTTTTCTTGGGATCAATGAACCTCGGACATACGTCACAGTTTGTTAAATTTTTGTCCACATACACTTGAAGCACGCACGTGCAGAGCCAGCAGGGGGCTCCAAACTGTCATGTGCGGTAAATTATGAAAAAAAAAAACAAAACAAATTATTTTGACTTGGATAGTAATTTGATTTTTTGTCTTTATTTTTTAAAATCAAGCTTATAATATTGCTTTCACCCAAAAATTTTCTTTTGTTATCTACCTTTTACTAATGATTTAAAAAACTAAATCAAATTTTGTGAACTAAAAAAAGTAATTCTAGAGATTTGACTAAGAATTTAATCATTATACTTAAAAAAGATACAAATTATTATAAAACGATGATTTGCATGAAAAAATTATTTTCTTCACTGAGAAAAAGAAAATAGAAGAAATGTGTGTTATATTTGTTATGATGGTAGATGAGATATTTGGCAGTGGGGTTACGGTGGTCCAACGAGATGGTCACGCCCAATGCTACCTTTGATAATTGTTGCACTTTCTTTGACCTCATCAAACGATTGTGTGACACTTATTTTTGTCCTCAAATAAGTTATCAATTCAATTTTTAATAGTTGATAGTACGATGGATGTATCTCATGATTTTCATCATTATTTTAGAGAAAATGGAGTTAATATTTGAAAAAATGATTGTTATAAGCTAGCAAGTAAGTAGAGGATAATAATAAACAACTAGCAGACTAGTCTTACCTTTCTATAGCATATTAAATGAATTCAAGTGAATGTTACTCTTGCCTATGGAAATGGTAAAAAGTCATTCACTATAATAAATAAATTAATAAATGAATGCAAAAATAAGCTAGCTTGCATAATGAATACATCAGATGAAAGCGTGATAAAACAGGCATAATTTTTTATGAAACATTTAGATAATTTATATGATTTTTAAATTAATTTTAGATTAAAGCATGAATTTAAGTTTAAAAGTTTTAAAAATACCTTTGTTTTTTTTTTTTAAAAAAGTTCAAAATGGAATATTCTTACGGTTAGTTTTGAATAGACAATGTTAGTACTTTGTTTAAAAAATATCCCCAAACATTCAAAAGTTTCAATTATACCCTTCAACATTTTGAAAAAAAGTTAAAAAATATCTCAATCATCGTTAGTATATGAAAAAAAAACTATTGACATTGAAATTTGACAATAAATTCAAATGTTTAAATAGATACAAAAGAAAAAAGGATAAATTTTAAATGCATAAAAAAAACGAAATCGTTATCAAACTTTTGAATGTCTCAAATTTAGAATTGAGACGAACAAACATATATCTAGTAAAATCTTTAAAAATCTATTCAGTTATAATTTTAATGTTCAATCAAAATGGTACAAAATAACAAAATTGTTGGGGAAAAACAACATAATATCAACTTCAAACTCTAAGTTAAGAAATCATGCGCTCAAATTACTAAATAATTTCGAAGCTAAGGGTGAGTTTAGTTTAAAGTGTTTAATTTTGAAAATAAGTCATTTTAGAAAAAGTTGTAATGTTCGACATCTACTAAAAAAATATAAGTTTATGAAATAAGTTATTTTAAGAGAAACATCTGAAACCAACTTTTAGAAAAATGAGTTTTGAATATTTAATGGTTAATCTCTCCCTAATTTGTATAATTTTTAAAATTACCAAAATATCCTCAATAGTCCTATACCTCATACCTCCACTTCCCTAATGTTGCCCTTGCTACCACCATCCTACACTAGTGACCACTCCCACACCCATTTTTGGTAACCACCATCAATGAACTTCAACCACCTACACGGATGGCCAACTCTAGCCCCCGCCATCAGCAAACCACTACCACTCTGACAATGATCATTATTGTTAAATTATTAGTTCATAGTATTTTATAATTTGATATAAATAAAATTTTAGTATATAATAACAAAAGAAATTTATATAAAAATATTTTTGACAAATAAAGTATAACTCAATTGACATCAAGTATGTACTATTAACTTCAACATTAGAGGATCGATCTATGGTTAAAAAAAAAACTTTTGATAAAGAGTTTATTAAAAAAAAAAAAAAAACATTAGTGTTTCCTCATTATGAGAGTTGGTTTGTGACCATATTGCTCCACTAGTCAATATAATGGCGCGATAATGAGTATCGCGTGTGAGTGTGGCCCGTGGGTGCTTGTAAAGAAATGACTGTGACAACGCCAACATTGCGCCACATTTTTTCATTTTTCTTTCTTATCTTATGTACGAAATCGTGCGGAAGTAAGAACATTTTTAGTTTGTGTGGAGGATTTTGTTTGATGTGTGCAAGACAAGTGGTGCTTAAGAAGTCACCTCAAATCTCAACCAATAAAATCCGAGAAATCAGAAATGCCCCCTCTACTCTAAGTCTTAACATAACAGCCTATGCCCTACGTAAGGAAAGTGATATGGTGGCCAATTTGGTTAAGTTTCTATTTCTTTTCCAAAATAGTCTTTTTCACTCTCAACAATACCTAGTTGCAACTTGTGGATGTGGTGCAACATTTTTTTTTTCACATGGGTGCCATGTGCCAGTGCCAATGCTATTAATATATATTTTTTAAATTTTACGTTTTTATTATCCTGTATCTCTATTTTCAACGGTTAATAATAGTAGTTCAATTACTCATCTAAAATTACTATTCCATCATTGCCACTCCCAACTCTAAAAAGCTAGGTTGACGTTTAAGCTCAATACATTGTTTGGGTTTAGATCGAGTAAGTTCAACAGTAAATAGCTAAAACCATAGCTCAACCCTTGGACTTAACCCACTACATAAAAAATTTAAGCCGAGTTTGTTAACTTAATTGATTAGTTTATTGAATATATGTTATATATAATGAGAGTTAGATGTAATAATCTAATGAATAAATTAGTTGAATTAGACTAGGCTTATCAAAGATTGACTTTAGGTTGACGAGATAAACAGCAAATTTTAAAGTTCCATTTGAAAAAAATTAGTAAAAAAATTTTTAAAATCGTAAAAAATAACATAACGATTTTTTAAATAAAAAGTACTATTAGTGAATATCTAAATTACTCATGTTCACTAAATCTGATAAAATCATACATCACAAATTAAAACTAATGTAGCCTATATGCTAAATGGAGAGAAATCTCCAAGAATCAAATCAAAATCTTTATTATTAATCGGAAGTTGTCTAATACAAGAAGGGGGCGCTCTCTATTTATAGAGAATTAGAAAGAATCCTAAAAGGATAACTAAAAGAAACTAAAGATTAAATTGGGTAAAAATATGTAATTAATCAGGAATTAAGCGAGATTAATTTGAGTTTATCAAATTATCCTAATCATAGTACATCTTATTCTATCCTCTCAAAAGAAACTCGTCATCGAGTTTTTAAAAAAAATGGATTGAAAATAGTGGATGAGTCATTGTTGCAAGGATGCTTCTTTCGATGATTGCAAAATACTCTCACTGAAAGTTGCCTTTTAAGGTCAATGAACATGTCAAAAGCCTCCAAATTAGTGATTCTTCCAAAGATGTTGAAAATTGGCATAAAAGAACTAAAAATTTATATCCTCTTCCTTGAAAACATAAAGCGAAATTGATAAACTAGTGTAGCCCAATATCCTCAAGTCACTTCTTTAAAAATAGATGAGTTGAGCCTGATCAATAAAAGAAAAAACCTTTGCCTTGCAAATCTTCCATCGTTGTCTTTCTTGCGTGTTTTTGTAACAAGTCTGGTTTTCCCTCCTTCGCACAATGAATCAACTGCAAACGATACATTATTCTCAATTTTCTCCCATAGATTTGTCATTCAAAATTTGGTTTTTGAACAAGCCTTGATTTTGAAAATGGTTTACTAACTTCATCTCTTCAGAGTTAAAAACGTGCATGCGGAAGCAATTAGGAACTTAAGCACTCTAATTTCATTAATTTTAAAAGATTAAAGCATCATGTAAATAACTTAGAAAATAGGGTTTGAGAAACAACCTTGAAGAAACCAAAATTGATCCAATCCCTTGAAGATTCTAATCACGAACAAATCGTGGACTATCGCTAGAGTCTTTCCCACTATTCTTCGACCTTAGCACGCCATTGTGGGCAAAATTGTGATTGCATATAAGAAATTTAGAGAGTATGTGAGCTTTAGTGTGAAGAACTTAGAGAGAACTATTCTTTTCAATTGCAAAAATTGCATAAAATCCGTTAACACAATAAGTTTTCTTCAATTTACAGAAGAAACACATGCAAACTAATTGCATGACAATTTAACACCAAAACACTCCATGCATAAGTGGGACTAGGTCTTAAAATTTAGTGGAAAATGTGGGATTTTCCCACTAAGTGTTAAATTTAGTTGAGAAATGTGGGATTTTTCCCACTAATTCTAATTCCACATTTTTTTTCTGCTTTTAAATGATATTTCGTAAATTCAAATTAAATAAAATTAATTCAACAATTAATTTAAATAAATCAATTTCTCTTTAATAAAACAAGTTTAAATAAAATTAATTCCCGATAATTAATTTTAAATAATTAATTAAATAATTTTAATTAATTTAAATATTAAATATTAAATTAATAAAACATCAATCCCGAACATGAATCATTTATTCATGGCCTACAATATTTAAATCTATATTAAATAATTTTTTATTTTCTAATTTGTTTAATTGATAATTAAACTACATGTTAATTATATCGCATATAATTCAACGCTTATTCCCTTAATCGAATTTGAAACATTTCAAATTCTCTCACCACACTATCTTAAGGTTTAATCTCATATGAGCTAGTAGGAAGACCTAATGGACCATACAGATCATGAGTCCAATGACTCGAGATTAAGCGACTAAACTTTTTAACCCAATTAACCAACATTCATTAATTAACGAGACACTCCACTAAAGCCTAGTAGCTGACTCTCCTTACTGTAGATATATTATGTTCCACTTGATTTAACAACAATTAAGAAGTCGATCCTTCACAGGTTGTTCGTTAATTACAATTGGGTTTAAAATTACCGTTTTCACCTCTGTAATTACATCTTGCTCCTTAAGTCCCACTGATTTCTAATGAACAATTGTTTTGTGGTCTAACCACCAAACCGAGTTTCTTCTCGGGCCCAATGAGAGGGTGGAGCCCCTTGTTCAAGATCCGAAATCAACACTTAAGAGAACAACCTATCTACTATTCGTAGAGTCGGGTGGGAGTGAAATTTCTTATGCAAAACTATGTTCCTAGCTATCTACCTGAACTTACCCCTAAAATGGGAGGCTTATTGAGTCGGCGATGTTGAACCACTCTCACCCATGCAGATTAAAGAACAATCCCAAATAAATAGAAATTCATAGTTAGCTCAGGATTAAGATCGAGTTACCTAGGTCATCTAATTGAAATAGTCAGTCTTAACAGTAAACGACGTTATAAAATAAAAGTGACTATTTCGTCGTCCAGTTTTATGCAAACTCATTGCATAGGATATCCCCACTCGCATGTCCCCACATGAACGATTTAGGATCACATTGTTTGTATCAAAAGTGAGTCGTATCCATAGTGAAGGAACCGTTGAAGGTCCTTGAGCGAAAATGGAATCGGACCCAAATCCCAAATTTTATAGAAATCACAATTTTACAGACGAAATAGAAACAATATGCATTTAATTACAAAATACAACATGTTTAAAAAAATAATTAAGAAAAATAAATAATAATAGGGAGATGAAAACTACCCTTGAAGAACATTTTCTTCACGTTTATCCTCTCTGCCAAATGGTCACGAACTCAAAACCTTAATTTAACTCAAATGGCCACCACCAGAAGGAGTCCACTATATTCTCTAGGATGAGAATTCAGAAGTTTTGTGGGCTCTGGCTTTTTGGCGAGGGAAATAATTAGAGATGAGAAGAGAGTTGAAAGATTGGGAGAGATTAACTATTACAGAACTCTTCTGTAAAAACCTAAAGGAGGAAGAAGATGAAGAATAAAAATTCAACCAACCTATTCTCACCATCACGTAGTAGAGAGAAAAAATGGGAGGGAGTTCCCTCCCTAAAATTATTTTTCAAAAAACAAAAAATAAAACTAATTTTAATAAAACATTAATATATATTTATATGATAACTATTTTATCATATAATATATATATTAAACTATATGTTATATCATATATAACATATAACCTATAGTTTAATATTGTGTATCCAATACAATATAACCTATAGCTTAAATACTCTCACCAATGACATTTAATATAAATCTTATTTATATTAACTTTAATTA
>NW_024064918.1:73957-81260 GCF_009727055.1 Benincasa hispida | reverse complement strand
AATTATTAGCAACAATTTAAACGAGCAAAGAATGTACCAAGATGTGAAGTAAATTATCAATTATTAACAACACAAAGTGTTTGTACATTACTGTTTAAAAAACTATAAGATACGAGCTTTTAAGGTTAATGCATACCCCCAAACGACACTCTTATTAACCATAATTAGTAAGTTAACCCTACCGACAGGTAATTGTTCGTAATAAAACTAATGGTTGGGTCAAAAGTATTACAAGTATTTAAACCCGAGATTTACCTCTTGTTTCTTAAGTCCCACTAATCCTTAAGAGTTATATGAAACATACAATGGTTGTGATCAGTCATCAAACCGAGGGTCACTAGATCTTTCAGGTCAAGATGAGAGTGTAGGGAGGCAAAGCACACCTTGTTCCTAATGAACACTGTTCTATAATTAATTTTAAACCTGGGAAAAGTGGGCATAAGAATCATCCCTATTGATTGACATGATAGCATACTGTTGAAATGTGGAACAACCTTGACAATTGTTATATCTTACGAACCTGCTGTTGGCAAAGCCTTTTACACATTTCTTTCTCTGGACCTTACTTCTCCCTTAAATTACGAGAGCAGCGCTTCTAGGGTTGAAAATATGGCTATTAAAGGAATCTGATATTTTTCAATCCGTTTGCCAAATGACATTCGTACCTCCAATATTTGTCTTTCCCTAAGTCCCATTGCTATTCTACCTCCGGATCTTACACCATCTGAAAATATGGGAATACAGAAGGCTATAGATTAAATTGACCAATGGTAAAAAGAATTTTTAAGTAAGACCCTTAGTCCGCACGGTCTATTAGTAATGATTAAATGTTAAGGCACAACACCAAGCCTATCATGACACTTCACTTCATTGTAACGTATTGATTTGCTTACAAAAGCATCTCTTGCACTACTCCTGTACATCCAATGTGGCACAGATTCTACTCCGTCAGTTATATGTGCATCAATCTCAAAAGAGGTCTTTATTAAGTATATTTTGGACTTAGGTTTGTAGAACTGTGGCACAATTGGGGTAGTTCATGTATGTACAAAAATTTGCATGTTAATTATCACAAGCAGACCTCATGCGTAAATTTACCTTCATCCTGATTTGAAGTTATGTTCCATTTGGCATAAAATGCCACCCAGCCCAAGAGCGTTGACATTCGAGTGTTGGCTTAATTTCTATCTTATTCGTTCTATACCGCATTGGATTTGTAAAGACTTCATCCACTTACTTTTGAGTCCTTTCGTATGTGTTTATATGTTAACTTCACTCCACATATGACTTGATATCAATTGCAGCGAAGGTCAAAGGGCTGGTGGTATGTTATTGGATGCTATGCTCTAAGGTTTTGTTTTGCGTTACTTTGAGAAACTTTTAGTTGGTGAATTTGGGATGTTTAAATTAGCACTTCAACCCTGAAGAGTAAAGATATGTTAATAGCTTTAGGCTCCGACTTATAACGGTGAATAAAATTCTTAAAACTGAATCTGCGGACTTTACGGGTGTGAAGCCATGTAACTATTGAATTTTGTTTAAAAAACTTAATGCTTTCTTGCAATGTTCTTCATAACCATTGTTCTTGTCTATTGCTTTCAAAAAGCTCATAACTGACTCGATTGATGATATATGGAATAACTTCCGTTATGTACAAAGTTGTGTTTCAGGTTCAGTGTATGTTTCAATGTTCAATTTTCACATTTTAGAATTAGGATGGGCTCCCAACATAACAAACAAATTTATCGTTCATGTAAAAGCCCAAAGGTTCCATATTTATTTTTTTGTTTTAACAGTCTCAACCTTTCGTAATGTTTCTTATTTTAATAGCATTTTTGCCTATTTTTTATAACCTAGAACCCCCAACATGTGAATGCTATGCCAGTTTTGTTACACATTACTTTGCTTTTAACTCTTGGCCCCATGCAAGATGTAGCTCAGTATCACTATTGTACGGCATTTCATTATTTGTTGATAATATATAGTTTAAGTTCATCTCATATTGCTCATCGATATCAACGGCCCACTAATTTCAATTAATAATATTAGTTGCACGACTAATTAGAGTTCAATGGCTATGGCAGGGAGAAAGGAATTATATAGTTGCTTTTGTAACTCATAATTATTCTGCATTTATGGCGTGGCTTGCTTTGTCTTAGGATTATGGGTCTACTTTCTTAATTTTTGGTGTGCATTTAAATGGTCAGATTCCTCTCTTTCCTTTGATCCATCTTAGAGATAACTTAACGATTTTATATTTAGGACTACATGACAATACAATTTTCATTTGGTTTCAAACAGTTAAATTATTTTTGTTGACAGGCACTGAGATGGAATTCTCTGCTTAATAACTTTTATCTGGTATCTCTGCCTACAAGCCGGGAATGACATTCCTCCAATACCTACCCCCTCCCTTACCCGTGTGTCTCTCGGTTTTTTGTTGGCTCAAACATTTTATCCGCTAAGCAAACTTATTTTGAAACTAATGCAGTTAGTTTTGCAGAGGAGAAACAATGTGAGATATTTCGCATTCCATTTTACTATAAACTTCGAATGAAGGTGGTTCAGTTACATGGTAAAATTCCAATACAAATAGTAATGTTAAAAAGTGGGTCCCAATTTGATTACTTTTGTTCGATAATAGAAATTTATTCCTGCTTCCTCATCAGTAATTGTGAGTTATCCCTGTCACTAAACAATTTCTTTGGCTCACCCCTTGAAACATTTGTAATAATTGTGTAATCTAAAATTGTGAGTGAAACTCAAAGAATTTATGATATGTATTTAATTCATAGTTTTCAATACTATATATTGCCGCTTCTCGACAAACATATCGATAAGGAAACCAATCTTACCCTTTAAACCCTTAATTACCGGTTGATACCAGTATACTGATTTACAAAGGAATATCATAGTGGTCTTATTGTTTTTAGTCATGAGAAAAATTATGAAGTTTTCCACATTCTGCATATATTAACACCTTTTACCATTCGGGTTCCAACATTTGGGAGTCACGCGCGCAGGTAACAGTAAAATGTGACAGATTCATTTCTAGGTAAAGGTACGCCTTCATAAGCATCCAATTATGTTTGCAGATTCAAGACCTTTTATTATGATTCATCCGGATCAAATGAAATCTTCATTTCGATTTGATACATTTTCTATTTGGGTAAATGTGAGCTTCTAAAACTAAAATTTTTCCGATAAATTAAACTTTGGTGGCTCAATTTTTCTTAAGTGATGGATGGTATACCTTTTCCTTACTTTGTTTAATGTACTTATAGGTTTTTATGGATTGTTGTTTTTTTGCGCCGCCCATCGTTCTTTGCCCAGAGTGGGAAACATGAATTCGGACTTATTCGATAGGAGTAGCTTTCAAATAGTGTTATTATGAAACTTTTAATTTGACCTTATTACAATCGTCCGAAAGTGACAGACATCAACTCAAAGAATAGTGTGGAACTAAGAATGTTTACTGGTGTTGTGTTATGAACAAAAAACAAAGCCGTTTTATGGATTAGTAGAATAAATTCTCGTACGACATTAATAATCTTTTTTATTGTCGTTCTTCATTAGTGGGATAGCCGACATGACAAGAATTGTTCTAAATCGTCTTGATAATACAACCCCTGTCTATACTAGAGCGATACCACCAATCGGCACTTTCTCGAATTACGACACAACATTCGCGAGACACTCTATACGGCGCACGTCCAATTTACTCATACAAAAAAAAAAAAAAGTTTAGGAATACGGAACAGTGTTCTCTAGGAACACATTATTATAGTTATACACAAAACAATTGAACTTGCATTGTGAATGGATCCCCTAATAGAACCATAGAAGTAATGGAGTACAGAAAAACGAACAAGTAACTAAAAAAGATACTGGGAAAAGAAAAAAAAACAGTAAAGTAGAGTCCACATAATGTTGTCAAAGGACTAACTCATATTTACTCTATGAAGTGGATAGGAAAGAAGTGGTTATGTCTATAGTGAGAAATCTTTAGCAAAAAACTGCTATGAACTACAAAACGTCCTTGAGCGAACGTGTATTTAAACTAAGAATACGAGATGGCACTGAGAAATTACTGAACAGAGAATTTAATAATGGCTTAAAACTTAGATGGGCTTGCCAATAGGTTTGTTTCATTATCCTTTTTTTTTCTTCTTTTTTTTTTTTTTTTTTTTTGCATTATGGGTGTCCTAGGTGTGTCGCCAGCATGTTCCTTGACGTGTCAAAAAGCAAAAAAAAAAAAGTAAAAGAGCTACGCAGTGGCGTGTATGAACAACGTTTGAGTGGTGCGATCGGTGTCGCCACGACAAATCACTTCGCCTAAAATTTAAGAAGATAGATCAGTACTTTTATAAGTTTTATTTTAACATGTACTTATTATTGTGCCACAGATATCTGTATGTACTCTTACTATCGCGAGTTAATAAGGCATGCTAATATAGTTTACTTTATATTTCCAGGACAAGTTTGTGTGCGATGGTTTTTCTTCCATTTGAAGAAAGTTCGCTACACTTAATTTGTGCTAAGGTCTTGATCAGGTTTATATATTAATCTTTTAAATTGCTTATTAACCTTGTAATTACACCCAAATAAATTAGCAATATTTTTTTACATTTCACAATACTTCTAAAAAAAATATAGGAATAATCTACGTATATGTAACCCAATGTTTTGGAAAATGTAGAAGTGTTTCTTTACAATGCACTGATGGTCTCTCAAAGCACAGTAACCTGGAAAATTTGTTACAGAGTCATCCGAATTCAAGAGTACATAGTGCAACTTAGATTTCAACCAATAGAGCTTATTTCCAGAGTTTAAGTACTGCACATTTTTTAAAGGAATAACTCTCTGAGTAATTGGTTGTTAGTATTCACTGTGGAATCTTAGGGATTCCAATTTGTTTATCTTATCTTAATCTTTCCATTTATACTTTTGCAATAATTTAAGTAACACTATTCTTTCTCCAAATTATATCTAACACGACAAGATTAGAATTATCATCTAATATTCAAATAAATACAATTCAATGTTTTAAAAAATACTAAAATGATCGGTCTCACATTTATCTTGTGTCATCAACGTAGGAGAAACATGTTACTACCCACATAAACCAAACCGGACAGGTTCGGAAAACCAGTATTCTAGTGCCTAGAAAAAAAGGATGCAGTAAAATCCCACCACCTTATACGAACCAGATTTACCATGAGAGAAACCTGTATATCGATAGTGGACTATAATCGACGAATATCTAACCAAAATATCATGGATAAAGATCACGTATGGATAAAAAATATATTAGATGTGAAATTAAGTTATTTTAATACTTACCAGAAGTGATAATAGTAATTTTTTTTTTATCTGTATTAAGATAATACACTGCACATTATTTTTCAACTCTCTCACCACGAAACAGACGATAAAAAATTGTAAATGGTCAGACTATGTATGAATTATCTCTCAGACTGGATGGATCTTCGAAATCACTAGACATTATTACAAATCATTATCAAAACCTAGTATCAGATGGATATCTTTATTCCTTGGTAGGACGTATTTTTCAGTGCTCGGATAGGGTTGGTAGAAGATGATGCGACCATCAGTGTACAAGATTGTCTTCTGGAAGAAAAACAGAAATTGATTGCTTCTCTAAACCATTCTCCTGATTTGCTAGAGGTGAAAAAGATAGACAAACCAGCCCAATAGGATAAATAGATGGTGTTTTATCTGTTTTGTGAGCAAGAACATTGAAAATTCAAAAGATACAGTCATCGCCACCCCAATAATATAGACGAATTTAAAATGTCATCGCTTGGAGTTATTAGAAGTCCTTTACCACAAACCAATAAACATCAAATCCCTAGTTATCTGTATGTGACTCAAGCATGTATGTGGTGACATACCAGTGGATCATGTCTTGAGTGATAACCAAAATGGTCTGTATATATGGATAAAGGAGGGAAACCTTATCATGGTAACGCTACGGATACAGCCCGCTTTGTGGAATGGTCATAAGTGTTGTGACTTGTCACATATGATCTGATCCTGATCATTCGTGTTGGGAACATGTGAGCGGGGGTGTCCTATACAAAGAGTTTGTATAAGACCTGACCGCGAAGTGTTAAAGTCTCATTATATAACACCGTTCATGACAAAGACTTCACTTCACTAGGATGTCCATAGGTAAAATGGCCTCAATCCTGAGTGAGTTGGGAACTCCTACCATTGAGGGCGGTCCTTTGATTTGTATGGGTGCGAGTGGCCAGGTCACTGATTCAAACCTATAATTTTGGGGATTCGTCTGATTTACGAGTTGGGAACTCAGCTACACAAGATAGAATTCACTCCTTCCCCGAGGCAGGGGTAAGTAGACAGATGGCTCTCTTAAGGGCTGATTCCAGGACTTGAATGATGTGGCGCCACACACCTTCTCCTGGCCCAAGAAGTGTTCACACATAGTTGGACTATGTTGTATTATTCATTAGAGGAATCAGTGGTACTTAAGGAGTGAGATGTAACTATAGGGGCAAAACGATAAATTGGCCCATGTGTACTTACGAGCATTTGTGAAGGGTCATCGTCCTTATGATTGGTTATATCCGATGGACACAGAAATATATCTGTGGTAAGAAGAATTCAACTGTTGGTCTTTAGTGGAATGCCTGACAGTTAACGGATGGTGGATCTCGTGGTTAAAGAGTTTAGTCAGCTATTCATGTACCGTTGGAGCTTCGAGCCATAGGTCCATTAAGTCCCTTGGGTAGCTTGGATAAAGTCAAGAACCAGTATTTGGGTTAATTTGAAATGTTTAAATTGACAAGAGGAAGTTCGATTATATATGAAATATTGGACTGGTTAATTATATATGATATAATTGGCTAAATGTATGAGATACATTATTTTGGAGGAAATTAGATATAAATATGATATATATCAAGTAGAGGAGAAAATACTATAGTAGATATGTGATATCAAACTATAGGACATAAATATAATATGATTATATTTATTAATTATTTAATTGATTAATTATATGAGAATTAATCATTTTTCCACGTTCGGACGTGTGTTAGTGGGTAGCATTGGTTATGGTAACCGGTGGGTTAAAATGAAAAATGTTTTCATTTTTGCATAGTCGTTCAATCACCCAAAAGAATTTGTGAAACGCGCATTGGTGATTCAAAACGATCGCTTGAGAGCCTATACGATATCGTTCTCCACCTAAACGGTCGTATACCTCGCGTCTAAACGGTCGCACACTATCACCTAGACGATCGGATAGCTTCTCTAA
>NW_024064918.1:71906-73411 GCF_009727055.1 Benincasa hispida | reverse complement strand
GCTCAAGGAACTCTCGGTATGAGATCCTTCAATTGGTATCAGAGCCAGGTTCTGATACTCCGATTTCATCTGTTGCAACGAAATGACTTTTACATTCAAGGTGGGTGCATTTCTAAGCTGTTTAATTGTTAAATCTGCTGTGGATGTGCTAGATTAATGGATGTTTTCGGGATGTTTAGCCTCAGTTTGATTTAAATCCTTTTACATTTGCAGTTGTAAAGGCCCCTGCATTTTTTGGCCTTAATAATCGTTATCGAGACTGCATTCAAAGTTTGTTTGAAGTTTTGAGTTGTTCGTCGAAGGTTTGGGCAAGCATTGCGGCTCTTCGAGGAAGGAAGCGATCTAGGGTTGATCGAATCGTGCAAAATAAGTTCTACGCGATCGCTGTCCATCGCATCGTAAAGATGAAGGAGTACGCGATTGCTGATGAACGCATCGGTTAAACGATGGGGAATGTGATCAAGAGTTGGTCGCATCGGGTTGACGATCGAGTACGCAATCGCTGAGTATCGCGTTGTGTAGATGATGAGATGCTCGTGGATAGCTTAACGTGCAGGCGTGCTAGACGATCGTTTAGTTCAGCAAGCTTCATCGCTTAGTAACTAACTAAACGATCACTTAGTATCGCAAGGTAAATCATTTACCTGGTAGCACGCATCGTGTAGATGATGAGACGCTCGCAATTCGTTTAAAGTGCGCGCGCTAAACGATCGTTTAAGTCAGCAAGCTTCATCGATTAGTAACTGACTAAATGATCGTTTAGTAACTCAAGGTAAATCTTTTACCTGTCGTCGCACTACATGATCCCATGGACGGTCAGGCTTTGCAACCTCATCGTCGTCTCCGCGATCGTTTACTTATTCTTCTATCGTCTAGTGCACGCTCAACAATTGTCCACCTGCTGGAGTTTGCTACATGATGAAGACCTCCTGGTGTTTCAAGACTCGGTTCGACTGTGAACTGGTTTGCTCGATGAAAAATATAATAGATAGGATTTTTCATTCCGATTTCTATAAAGGCTCATCCCGGTCCATTAATCCTTTGTTTATTACATGCGATGTATGTTTTTTATATGTCATATGGTATGTACATATAGTAAATCCCACCTTAGGTTATGCAATGGTCATGCATCATCTCTTTATTGTAATTGTTATAATTTAGAGAAGCATGATTTAATTATGTAAGAGCATGCTCATGCATCATATAATATAAGAGTTATATTTATGCATGCATAAAAAGCATTGACATGCATCATCTTTATATTATAATTGTTATAGTATAAGGGTGAAAGAAAGCATGTTTGCTTGGTTGTTACGCGTTGTATAAAAGTTATATATATAGTAATGACCGGACATTGTATGAAGCATGACACATAGGTTATTTTATAAATGTTATAAACGCCTCGTTGTGCGCAATGGTTTTAGTTGTTTCTTTTTAAAAGTTAAAGAGAAATTAGAACTAAAAGAAATAAGAAAGACATGCATGCTCACTTAGGTTTAATTCAT
>NW_024064918.1:68266-71041 GCF_009727055.1 Benincasa hispida | reverse complement strand
GAATAGTTAAAGGTTAACGATTCTGGACCAAAAATGGTGACTGTTAGGTTCAGTTCCAAGAGTTGGTTCTGCCTAATGGTTGAGAATGTCTCATCCCAGCGAAGGGGCAACTGATCACCCCACCGGTGGCGTTTTTCCTGCCTCACGAGGGCATCATTGCAAAATAGAAGTCTATAACTTCGGGTACTTGAAGCTGATTTGCAAAACTGATTGGTTTAAAAGTGGTTTAGCAAAATCTAATAAAGTTTTGTTCGTATTTTTAGCCACTTTTTCAAATGGCAACAACCACGTTATCGTTGTTAAGTGCTGAAAAACTAATTGGCGATAATTTCGCAACATGGAAACACATGATCATGATGATCCTAATCATCGAGGATCTCATGTTCTCTCTCACGGAGGCTTGTCCTCCTATTCCAGCTCCAAATGTTGTTTGAAATGTTCGGGAGGCATACGAGCGATAGACAAGGGCGAATGAGAAAGCCCGGGCCTATATCTTGGCAAGTCTTTCTGACGTCTTATTTAAGAAGCATGAGCCTATGGTCTCATCCCGTGAGATCATGGAGTCCCTGAGGGGGATGTTTGGATAATCGTCTGAATAGCTTATGCATGAGGCTCTTAAATACATATTCAACTCCAAAATGCAATAAGGCACCTCTGTTCGTGAACATGTGCTAAACATGATGGTCCACTTCAATGTGGCGGAGTTGAATGGGTCTACCATCGATTAGGGCAACCAGGTTAGATAATCCTACATTCTTTGCCGGAGAGCTTCCTGCACTTTGTTAGTAATGTGATTCTTTACTAACCTTACAACTCTCCACAACGAGTTGCAGACATACCAATATTTACTGAAAAGTAAGGAGAGGTAGAAGGGTGAGGCAAATGTTGCTGCATCCTCTAGGACGTTCCATAGAGGTTCGACCTTAGGAACGAAGTTTGCACCTTCCTCTTCTAACTCTGCAAGGGAAAAGAGAAGGCACCTACTTACCCACTGGCTGTCGCCCCAAGGAGAAGTCCACAAGTTGCTAAGGGATAGTGTTTCCATTGCAACCAAGATGGACACTAGAAGAGGAACTGTCCTTGGTATCTGAAAGAGAAGAAAGCAGCCAAGGCTAAGGCCAAGGCCAATAAAGGTAAATATGATTTACTTGTGCTTGAAACTTGTTTAGTGGAGAATGGTGATTCTGCTTGGATATTGATTCAGGTGCCACTAACCATGTTTGTTCTTCTTTTTAGAGGATTAGATCTTGGCGACAGCTGAAAGCTGGTGAGATGACGATGCGAGTAGGCACCGGGCACGTCATCTCAGCTGTGGTAGTGGGAGGACTCCAGTTAGCTTTACAAAATAGGTTTCTTATTTTAAATGATGTACAAATTATTCCTGAACTAAAAGGAACCTCATTTCTGGAAAGTGTTTATTGCAATGTAAATACACTGTTTCTTTTGATTTGAATAAAGCGTTTATTCATAAAGATGGTGTCCTTATTTGCATAGCAAATCTGGAATTGAATTTATATGTGCTAAGGCCGTTAGCCATTAATTCCCTCCATAATACTGAAATGTTCAGAACTGTTGTAACTCAATCTAAACGTCAACAAATTTCTCCAAAAGAAAATGCCCAAAGGTACACGAGGGGGTTATTTTTATGATCCAATGGAAAATAGGGTGTTTGTTTCAACAAACGCTACTTTCCTTGAGGAGATCATATGAGGGAGCATAGTCCTTAAGGCAAAGTTGTGTTGCATGAGCTTTCCATTGAAACTACTGAAACTTCAACTAGAATTGTTGAAGAGCTTGCTACATCAACAAGAGTTGTTGATGGGAGTTCATCCAATAGATCGATTCAACCTCAAGAGTTGAGGGAACCTCGATGTAGTGGGAGGGTTGCAAACCCACCCGTTCGCTATCTTGGTTTCACGGAAATCCTTGCTATGGTAGCAGATGGCGGCATTGAGGATCCATTATTTTATAAGAAGGAAATGGAGGATGTTGACCGGGATGAATGGGTCAAGGCCATGGATCTCGAGATGGAGTCAATGTACTTCAACTCAGTATGGGATCTTGTAGATCAGCTTGATGGGGTTCGCCCTATAGGTTGTAAATGGATCTACATACGGGTGCTGATGGGAAGGTACAAACCTTCAAGGCTCGACTTGTGGCAAAGGGTTATACCCAGGTAGAGGGAGTCAACTATGAGGAGACATTCCCGCTTGTTGCCATGTTAAAGTCGATCCACATCCTCCTGTCCATTGCAGCTTATTATAATTATGAGATCTGGCAAATGGACGTCAAGACAACCTTTCTTAATGGCAATCTTGAGGAGACCATTTATGTGGTGCAACCCAAGGGATTCATAGCCTAGGGTCAAGAGCAAAAGGTTTGAAAACTGAATCGGTCCATTTATGGACTGAAACAGGCGTCTCGATCTTGGAACATACGTTTTGATGCTGCGATCAAGTTATATGGCTTTGACTAAAATGTTGATGAACCTTGTGTATACAAGAAGATCATCAACACTTCAGTAGTCTTCTTAGGGTTGTATGTAGACGATATCCTACTCATTGGGAATGATGTAGGTCTACTGACTGCAGTTAAGAACTGGCTAGCGACCCAATTCCAAATGAAAGATTTGGGAGAGGCTCAGTTTTTTCTACTTTACCCATCTACCTCGGGGAAGAAGTGAATTCCATCTTGGATGTAGTTGAGTTCCCAGCTCCCAAATAAGGAGAATCCCCAAATCCGGTAGGTTTGAATCGGCGACCTATGCCCACTCGC
>NW_024064918.1:52978-64648 GCF_009727055.1 Benincasa hispida | reverse complement strand
AGATGGCTCCCTTAAGGGCTGATTTCGAGGCTTGAACGATGTGGTGCCACACACCTTCTCTTGGCCCGAGAGGTGTTCACACATAGTTGGGCTATGTTGTATTGTTCATTAGAGGAATCATTAGTACTTAAGGAGTGAGATGTAACTACAGGGGCAAAACGGTAAATTATCCCAGGTGTACTTACGAGCATCTGTGAAGGGTCATCGTACTCATGATTGGTTATATCCGATGGACACAGAAATATGTCTATGGTAAGAAGAGTTCAGTTGTTGGTCTTTAGTGGAATCACTAACAGTTAACGGATGGTGGATCTCGTGGCTAAAGAGTTTAGTTAGCTACTCACGTACCGTTGGAGCTTCAAGCCACAAGTCCATTAGGTCACCTAGGTAGCTTGGATAAAGTCGAGAACCAGTGTTTGGGTTAATTTGAAAATTTCAAATTGACAAGAGGAAGTTCAATTGTATATGATATAATTGGACTGGTTAATTATATATGATATAATTGACTAAATGTATGAGATACATTCATTTGGAGGAAATTAGATATAAATATGGTTTATATCAAATAGAGGAGAAAATACTATAGTAGATATATGATATCAAACTATAGGATATAAATATAATATGATTATATTTATTATTTAATTAATTGATTAATTATATGATAATTAACCAATTCTTCCACGTTCAGACGTGGGTAGTGAGCTGCGTTGGTTATGGTAACCAACGGGATAAAAATGAAAAGCGTTTTCATTTTTCAAATCATGCATTCATTAATTTCGTCCGCCCAAAAGAATTCATGAAAACGATCGCGAGAGCCTATACGATAGAAGCTCTTCTGTCCAAACGATCGTTTACCTCACGATTTCTCAAAACAATAGTATACGTTCTTCCTAAACGATCGTTCAGCTTTTCATACATGATCGTGTAGCTCTTCTATACGATAAGCACTTCTGCTATACGATAGCACAGTTTTATCTCCCACTTTCTTATCGTCTACATGACGCGTTGTTCTCCGTCCTCTACCAAACTCACCAATGCCCACTCTTTGGGTTTTCACTCCGAGGATACCCGAGTTTCACTAGTGGTGGTGTCGTCCCCGCTACAGTGTTCATGTTCGTACTGATCGTGCTGTTGCAGTCGATATACCCACCGAGTGTTGGTAGATCTGTTGGAGGGTTTCTACTACTTAGGGTTCAGACGTTCAAAGAGAGTCTTCAACTGGTATTGAACCCTTTCTTTGTTATTTATGATGTTCTGAGCATGCCGATAATTAGAATAATGTGCATAACTATATGTGTTGAATGTATATCTTTTGTATATCGGTCACGGTGAAATCGGAGCGATCTGAACATGCTCATGGAACTCTCGGTATGAGATCCTTCACTGCAGTAGATGGATAAGGTTGGATACCTTATCCTGGTTACACTACAAGTACGACCCACTTTGTAGATGTTACAATTGTTGTAAAGTGCTACAAATGATCTGATCCTGATCATTTATGTAGAGACATGTGAGCGGGGGTATTCTATACAAAGGGGTTTGTATAATATAACATCATTCATAATAGAGACTTACATTTCACCAAGATGAACATAGGTGACATGACCTAACTCCTTTGTGAACTGTGAACTCCTTCCTATGAAGGCGGTCCTTTGATTTGTATGGGTGAGAATGGCCAGATTGCTGACTTAATAAGCCTAGCATTTTGGGGATTCGCTTGATTGGCTAGCTAGGAACACAGTTACACAAGACGGAATTCACTCCTTCACCAATGTCGGGGTAAGTAGATAAATTGCTCCATTAAAAGCTGATTTTGGAGCTTGAACAATGTGGCACCACACTCTTTTCTAGCCCAAGAGGGGTTTGGTCATAGTTGGACTATGACTTATTGTTCATTAGAGGGATCAATGGCTCTTAAGGAGTTAGATGTAACTATAGGGGCAAACCAATAATTTTGGCCCAGCTACTGCTACTTTCGAGCAATTTGTGAATGGTCATTGCACTGTTGACTTGTTATATCTAATGGACACAGAAATATATATGTAGTGCGAAGGGTGTAGCTATTGGTTTTTATTAAAGTGCTCGTCAGTTAATGGATGTTGAATTAATTTAATGAAAGGAGTTTAATTAATTATTCAAGTATCATTGGAACTTCAATCTACAAGTCCATAAGGTACCCCCTCTGTAGCTCAACAAGGATTTAATGAGAATCAATTTTGGATTAATTTTAATTGTTCAAATTATTTGAGGAAATTAATTATATGTGATATAATTAATTTTACTTAATTATATATGATATAAGTACTATATTGTTGATTACATTATTTGAGAGGAAATTAAATATTTGAATATGATTTAAATATTTAATTATGTGAATTGATTCATATAATTAAATTTAATATAATAGGATATTATTAGATATCATGCAATTGTTGAGAGAATGAAAACTATAGTTATAATGTATTTGATACAATATACTATAGGTTATGTGCTATTAGATAAAACATATAGTTATAATATATATTATATGATGAAGTAGTTATCATATAAATATATATTAAATATTTTTAAATAAATTATTTTAATTAATTTTTGAAAAATAGTTTTGGGACGGATTTGTCACTCCCTGATATGCACTAGAATGTTGCATCTCTCTTTTCCGGCTTAGCTCGGAGGTTGTTTAGCTAACTTAATTTTGTTAAATTCTTATTTATGTAGGACTCGAGTGTACAAGTAGTCGGAATTAAGCGTCGCGGACAAAAGGCGCTATAAATGACAAAGTTAGGAGCTAAATTGATCAAATGACGAAAGGAATGAAGAATTGCTACCCTGCTGTCAGCATTTGAACATCTTCATTAAACCTAATCCAATTGCTAGCTCAAAGCCATTGGATAGATGCTTAGGATGCAGAGCAGGTTGCAACACAATGTTCCCAAGCGTTGCAATGCTTCGAAGATTGCTTCCAACGCCACCGTCGCACTACTCGGTCAACACTGGCACCTCAAACGCTCTACACAGAATAGTAGTGTTGCAATGCTCGCCCCTAAAGCTTTTCATCGCTACGTGGTTTGACGGTTGTAAACCTCAGCGTGCGTGCACACTGCGTCAATGAACTTGGATGACGCTTGCCTAATGCTCGGACCCATTATGCGTCTGGTAGCGTTCTGCAATGCTCTTGTAAGCCTTACTCGTTGCTTGCCACTACAGTAATTTTTTATTAAAAGAACAATTTGGTGCTATCCTTTACATCACACCGAGTACACCCGATCTTAGGTGTCGTCACTTATTCTGGCGTTGTTTTAGCTCTCTAAAACTAGCTACAGCGGTAAGAATTAGTTTGGTTCCGATTCAAATTCTTAGAGACTAGTATTGTAATTCTATGAGTTTATATGAAAATTTTGGAAGATTTTATCTTGAGCATATTATTTAAATTTTCGTGATTGGGATAATCTGACAATTAGCTATGCATGTTCAATTATTTCTTTTTGCAATTGGGCCCTAATTGTAATCGTTACTGTAGTCAATCACCTAGAGGATAGAATAATGTTAGTTTGTTGTGTTAATTTGGGATTCCAATTAGCAAGCATTTATATTATTAATTAGATAAATCTCAATCAATTAATTGGTAGACGATGAAAATTCAATAATTGGCTTAGATTTGCCTTGAATCTATGCATGTTGATTGATTGAATAGTTAAGGATTTTTGCTTTTCTGTTATTTAACTTGATTTTAGTGGACTATGAATAGGATTTTACTTGAAGTAGCTATGTTTTTAAATTCGAATTTTCTCACGCACCTTTTGATTAGTCATGATAGAATTAATGAGGAAAAATGAACAAACTATAATAACCCAAGCTAAGTATTTATTCGATTTGATAATTTTTTTGCGTTAGTTTACGCTAGCAACCCTTTTTTTGTTTTCTTAAATATTTACAATTTTTCACAATCCTTGCCCCCCTTTTTGCGTTATTCTACGAGTTTCCAATCTTGAAGGAAATTGATATTCGGACTCTCTGTGATTTTGACCCCAGACCTTTCTACTTGTATTACTAGGAGTATAAGAGGTTAGTTCGTTGATACAATTTTATTGTGTAGCGCAGGTTCAACAGGCGACACGAAATCCAAGTGGCCGACCATTTCCATTCCCTATTTCTCTAGTCTAAATGCGGTATGGAAAGTGGCTCCCATTTCTTTTAAACAGAAATTCTCTCAATTTTTTCTCCATCTCATTTCAAAAATCTAAGACCTCACACTTCATAGTGATTCTAATCCAAAGAGATAAAGGAGGTTTTATTGTGGTGGTGTTCATTTGGATTGTTTTTCTATTCGTGGATTGTTTGTGACAAATTGTAGAGAATTGTTTTCATGAGAAAGTTTTAAGGGTAGACTTTCTCACCCTAATTCTCTACTTTTTCATTTATTTTACATGTTGTAAATTTGTGATTATGCATAATATTTGTATTTTTCTTAATTTTATTTTGTAAATAAAAACTCTGGACCGACCATGTTTTCGCTCAAGGACCTTCAGGTTCATTTCGCAATTCGGTCTTATATAACTCTTTGTAGATACCCCCACTCACATGTCTCACGTTTAAACGGATCAGGATTCAGATCATTTGTAGCACTTATACAAAATTTGTAACATCTACAAAGTAGGCCATATGATAGTGTCACCATGATAAGGTATTAGTCTTTATCTATCTTACTATAGACAGTTTAAGATTATTACTTAAAACGTGATCACCTGTTTATGTTCTTGGTCTTAATTCATTGGATTGATTTAATGCACTCTAAACATTAATATACCTTCTGTATTATTAGATATATAATTGTCTTTACAAATTACAGTGACACTCGATTTATGACATTAATTTCCAACAAAAGGAATTTGACACAGACAGTAGCAATAGTTTTCTGTCCATTGCGAACTCACTATCTTTGGGCATGATATGGGTTCGTTTTAAGGCATTGGCACCTGAAAGGTTGAATCATTTTTACCTTTATTATCCATCATTCTTTTGTAAATGTTACAAATGTTTTCTTCTAATCATTTATGTAGAGAAAATGTGAGTGGGGTTATCCTTATACAATGAGTTTGTATAATAAGACAGACCATAAAATATTTAATCTCTCTTTTAATAGTTATTGATTGAAGAGTTTAATACTCCATTATTGATTATCATATGTAAATCTCGATTCAATCCTGAGTGGGTTATTGAACTCCCTACCTATGGTGGATGTCTTTTAATTTTATTGGGTGAGATGGCCGAGTCATCGACTCAATACTCCTACCATTTTGGGGACGAGACTGAGTAAGGAGTGAGAGCATTATACACAAGAAGAATCACTCCTTTCACGTGCCTATAAGGTAAGTAGGATGGTTGTTCCCTTAAGTACTAACTCTTGGACTGAACTAATGTAAGCTCCACCATCTCACTAACTCGAGAGGACTTGGTTTACAGTTGTATTATAAAACAAGTTATTCATTAGAGACTAGTGCTACTTAAGGAGTAAGACGGTAATTACAAGGAGATAAAACGGAAATTTGACCCCACTATAATAACGAAAAAAAAACAAAAAACTTTCGTGAAGGATTGACTTGTTGTAATGGTTAATCTATGGATGCAAAATATTCTATAGGTTTATAGATGAACTATTAGTCTTTAGTGAAGTGCCATTAGTTTAATAATATGATTAATTTAATTCAAGAGTTTAATAATTATCTGTATTTATTGGGCTTATAACTAAAGGTCCATTATGTCCCACTTCTAGCTCACAACAGGTAAAAACAAGGATCCATTAGTTTTGATAATAATTTTTGAGATTGTTCAAATTGGTTAAGGGAAATTTTTATATAAATACATTTATATGACATTACAATTAAATATATGTATATAAATTACTTATATGATGTACTAAATATTTTTAGTGAGATTCAATAATTAAACCATCTAAGTTTTTAATTGAGATCAAATTAACCATCTAAGTTTTAATGAGGATTCAAATATTAAAATAATATTGAATTGGATTCATATTTTTAAAACTACAGTTATATATCATTATGAATGAGATTCATATGAAATATATTTTAAGTGAGACAGTATCACAGTTGAATATTGATTCAAATATATTTAATTAAATATGACTATTAAATTAGTTAATAATTTAATTTTAATTAATTAAATTAAGTTAATTATAAATTAAATTAAAATAAAAACTCCACTACAAAGCGTTGAGATGGGGAAGTGATGTGTAGCTTTTAAATGAAGATAATGTTTTCATTTTGGTGGACGGGGGAAGTTTTTTACGAAAAAAGAAATTTCTCTTCTCTCCAACATCTGTGTTCTTGATAGTTTATAGACACTGCAGTTATTCTTATGGTAAATTTCATTCCTACTTTTCAAAGAGGTTCCCACATAATGCAATCCTTACTAGGAATATAGGGACGACTCTTTTCTGGTTGTTCACTATTCATCAGGAGATTAATCATATTACGAGTGGAAGTATTATTATATAGAAGATTTGAAGAGATTCTTCAAATGTAATCTTTCTTTCCCTTTTTGTTTTCCTCTTACTTAGCATGTTGTTTTTCTTTTCCGCGTACTGTGTTACTATTTTAAGTCAAAATTAATAGCAAGCGATCGGCTTCATCTTATTATGGATTCTGAATCCCTTCCATATGAACTTAGAAACTATTGTTTTGATACCAAACCATAGATACATTAAACTATCAAAAAACAAAGGAAATAAAGCCACGCCAAAGAAGGAGAAAGAAGCAAATCTTTGACTTTGTCCTCAAGTTGTGGAACATCCTTCAGATGATTGTCCTCAATCATCATTTCCTCTTAACTCCAAGTCGAATCGCCTCTATCCAAAAAATTGCTTTTGTTCTACCTCAAAGAATGAAAATTTTTACAATGTTTTTACAGCTTTGTCATGACATATTGCTGGTGTCTGAACTATTTTTTTCTACGGGAAATTTTATTTTATTTGTCGTATATTTTTTTAAAGCTATTTTCTTTTTCGTCTTTGGAAGATTGTTTCCCCTTACAAAATTGTTTCCTTAATATTTGTGAAAATATTAGTTCCTCGGGGGTGTTAGGTTAGGCCTTTTTGACATCATGTAGATGATTCCGAGTTAGGGCATATGCTAAAAAGAATAGGTTATTCCGTTGTGAGTTGTGCTATTGTTTTGTGCTCAACTATGTTATTGTTTTCTACTTCATTGAAAGAATAGCTTTTAAATTGGTTTTGTACTTAGAGGAGTATAAGTTTTAGCTCTAGGAGAATTCTTATTTACTTTAGGGGATATTAGTTTATGCTTGTTTGAAGTGCCTTTCAAACAGAAGATGAAAAGAGTGATTTAAACAAGAAGGGTATCCTAGGTTTGGGGAGCATTAAAATCTTCAATAGAAGTAAAGCTCTTTGAGATTCTCTATAGGAAAAGGTTTTTTTACAGATAGTGCTTCATTGTAATCGCTTAACACTTTTCTTCAGCACGTATGTCTCTAAACGTAGTCGTGATTGCACTGAACTGGGTCATAATCTCTATTGTTTATCTTTATTTTATTCTAAGTTTATAGTTTATTGTCTTCTGTATTTATCGTGTTAACATTGTCTTTGACTGTGTAGTCGTATTAGATTTCACTTTAAATTTGAAATAAGTGAATCTATAATGTAGATGGATTAGAGGAGGGAAAATGGAAGAAGACGAGCGGTCATTGTCCAAGAAAACGGGGCAACCTACTCCAAGCAGTTATGAATTAAAGAGCCAATTTTATCCCAATACGAATAGCGGTTCAGAAACGATTAAAATAAGTATTACAACCCTTGCTCACAGGTTCAAAGCATTGAGGCCACGACTTCGAGACACCTTTTTTGGCCCATAGTTCTTATCTTTCATTGCCTTTAGATCTGAAATTGCGGTCTATTAGGCTCCTATGTTTCTCTATTCTTGCCTTCAAAAGATCTTTAATGTTCATTTCAAATAATTGGATCCTACAAACAAGACAAAAAAGCATCAAAGTACACATTTACATGGTCAGAAACTTAAACTTAATCCTAAGCCCTAGAAGAGCACGTTTTTGAGTGTTGTATTAATATTATTGTTCATTGTCATGCGTCAGTAAGTTAAGTTGATTTTTAGAAGAGAGAATATCTATTTAATATAAATAAATGAGCGTGGAACTTTTTTTCTTTCCTAAACTTGTGGTAAGTTATTAATAATTTAATCATAATTACTTACGAATTTTCTCAAGTATTAAGATGCAAATTATTAACACAAAAAATAATGTTTTTCCTTTGGGGCGAATTTTATGATAACTAAATAATTAATCTTGGTTAATCAAAATCTGACTTAGGATTAATTTGGACTATTAACCATTTTGTTAATAATGTAGGCCGAAAAATTGCATTTTCTTAATAATACCAAAAATTTTTTAGGTCAAAAAAATGATATCGATATTACTTTAACAATTAATTTACAATTTATGTTTTTATTTGCAAATGCTCCATGTAGTTTAAACATGTAATAGAAGATTTATTATTTGAATTCATAATGTAGACTCCACAACTATTAGGGTTTGTCCATCTTATTATAGGTTGAACAAATAATACATTAGTATCAATTTCAATTATGAAGGTAGTTAGGTCTCGTTGGGCATTCCCCAAAAAACTATTATTCCTATTTAGAGTGAGATCATAAGCCTTTGTCCAAAGATATTTCCCAGGAGGATGATAATTACATATAACAAATTGAGAGTTTACTCTTACAAGGCACTCTTTAGCACATTCCCAATATGCACCGAGTTTCGCCACCACAGTCTGAGTGTAGTGTTACACTCGCCCTTGATGCACAAAAATATCTTGATGTGTAATTGTTTATAGCAGTTTCTCCTCCAGCCACAACTTCACTGCAAAGCTCCAGTGATCTTTTGGGTTAGTAGCCTGCGGCTATGTTTTCTGCCATAAGGCCCACTTGATAGTAAACCATCGCAACCAATCTTCCTCCTTTTATTGGCATAAGCTGAGATAGGCCGCTACTGTTTTATTCCATGTAACGGGGCCAACCCCACATTTGTGCACGAGCATGATTGTGTAATGCATATTAGTCACGAGGGGCGTTTTGTGCATGAGTTTAGAAGTTAGGACGAACATGAAGTAGCTAAGATAAATGGCCATGAGAGGCTTTTGGTCCACATTATTTGAGGAAATTTTAGATTAACAAGGCTAGGTTTTGAGATGTTTGAAGTGAGGAATTTATAGATTATTGAAAATTAAATATGGAAGTGATCGAGAAAGGAATGAATGAACCTAATAGTTAACATAGTCTGTATTTTCTACTATTATGGTCTACATTTCTGCTTTTATTGCATCTCCTGCACCCTAATTAAGGGCTAATATTTTGTAGCATATAGTGTGATACTTTATTTAATGGTACATATACATGTATAGCAATTGAACTCTACATAAGGACTTATTACTAACCCTTATGTTATGAAATCATCTTTTCTTTCATTAATGACCATTCGCATTGCATTATTTAACCCTTATAGATTGACATTGGGATCATGTTATAGTTTAGAAATTTATCGACAAATTATTATGTTGGAAGGAAAGAATAAAATGAATAATTAAAAATAAAGTATTTTATTTTCCATTTACTTTTATTCAATTTTAATAATATTATTATTATTATTATTAATTAATTTATAAATAAATTCGTTTCTCTCCCTCACCCCCTCCTAGTTTTCATCCTAACGCTCCTCTCTCACTTCATCTTAGTTGCCCTAGCCGTGCGCCCCGACTCTGCTTTATTCTCAGTAGTCAACACCACCCTAGTGTCTCGATCGAGCCACTGCCAACTTTGTCGATCCGTCTCTTACGGCTGTCATTCGCTTTAAATACACTTACTTTACACAGCGATCGTCTAGATCCCTTCTTCCGTCTCACCTAACGCCTTCCGTTCACGACCATCCGTGCTAGATACGCTTGGCCCATCGCAAAGTCTGTCTCCCAGCCAATCTCCTCCGCTATGTCGCTCGACTCGTCGCACTGTCATCTCCACTAGTTGCGACCCACGAGCATTCTTCCATCTCTCTTCGGCTCGTCGTCGGCCGAAGCCTCCACCAGCCAGTCGTGTTCGTTCGACACTGCCTAGCCCCTGCCGCCTTCATGGTTTCCATCAGATCTGTTTTGGGTAAGTTTTCCGTCGTTGGGTTTTGCCGGATCTTGTGGATTTGGGTAAGTTGGTGATTCTTTTCTCAAATAGGACTATTGACCATGGTGTTGTGCTTCATTATCAATTTTACATGCCTTTGGTTGGATTTTTAAGTAGAGTTTTGGAGTAGCTTGGAAGTCAGAGGGGCACCATCGAGGAAGTTTGTAGTGGTTTTGTCATTGGGTAACCTGTTGGACATTTCAATTTTGGTAATCGTTGTGAGTTGTGTCGTTTGGGTATTTTTGTTTTTGGATATGAGGTTTTGCAGTTGTTGTTTGGACTGAAATTTGATGGTGGTATTCGTGTTAGGGCCGCTCTTAGAGTTGCTGTTTTCGTTTGGTTGTTCGATTTCATTTGTGGATTTTCGACTGAGGTAAGTGATCTTACTACTGGAACTGCCCATGAGCCAGGCACTAGGTGTATGCTAGTAAGATAAGGGATAGTATGACTGATTAATAGCATGATTGGTTGGTGGTATGATTGATGTACGTCTTCTTCGATATGAGGACCTGAGGGATTAAATGCACATATAAATATTTGATGTCTAGCATGAGATGAGTACGTGTTATTCTATGAGATTTTTTTTATTTCTAGCATATATGTGTTCTTTATGTTTGAACGCTAGCATGAGATGAGTATATGTATTCTATGAGAATATGTTTGAATGTTGGCATGAGACAAGTATAGGTTATCCTATGAGATTATGTTTGATCTAAGAATCTGAGATGTATGTATATGTATGTTATAGAGCCATGCTATGATGTTGCAGTAGCAGTAGTGTCCTTACTGTTAGTTAGTTTCCCACTAAAGGTTGTGATTCCTTCAGGAATCACCAGAAGTGGTGTTATCCTTTGGGATTCACCAGAGATTATATTTCCTTCGGGATTTACTAGAGGTGGTATTATCAATCGGGATTCACCAGAGGTTGTGTTTCTTTCAGGATTCACCAGAGATGGTGATATCCTTTAGGATTCACCAGAGGTGGTGTTATCCTTCAAGATTCACCAGAGGTTGTGTTTCTTTATGGATTCACTAGAGATAGTGTTATTCTTCGGGATTCACCAGAGGTTATGTTTTCTTCGAGATTCACTAGAGATGGTTGATAATGGGCAGAAATGCACGTTATCATAGTACTAAGTTCTTAAACAATGCTTGCTTGCGTTGATAAAATATGTTAAATTGCATCCAAAAAGCATTAAGTTTATTATATTGCGGCTGCATGCATTCATCGCATAGAAACAGTTGATTTTTGTGTTTTTATGCAGAAAATCCATTGATACAAGGCGGAAATTGCGATCGTAGAAAATGATTGGTTGAGTACAGCATTACCGCAAGGCTTTGCGGTGATTGTGCTCACAACATTTGATCAATAAGGATTGCCGCAACCTGGTCAGCGCAATTTGGTGGGCGCATCTGGGTGAAAGGTATAATTAATCACGATGGGACA